>NW_005178657.1:0-6413 GCF_000350225.1 Chondrus crispus | reverse complement strand
CACCCCCAACAACCCCCACCCCACACACCCACACACACACACACGCCACAAACACTCCCCCCCACCCCGCCTCCCCCCTCCCCCCCCGCCCCCGAGCCGCCGCCGCCATGCGCCGCTACGCCCCGCACAACGCGCACGTGTCGACCTTCTCGGCGCCGTCGTTCGGCTTCACGCGCGCGCGCATCATCTCGTCGCTGCGCGTCTTGGTGGCCTCGCTGCCGACGCTGGTGTCGCCGCTGCCGCGCCCGCTGCCGGTGCGCCCGTGCGCGTCGCCGGACGACGACGTGCACGCCGAGCCGCGCCTGCGCGCCCTGCGCCGCTGGCTCGCCATCTCGGCCCCGCTCGCGCGCGAGGAGGCCCTGTCGCTGCGCATGTTCATGCGCCCGACCGCCCGCGTCGTCCGCGCGGAGCCGCTCGTCGACTGCCCGCTCTGCACCGCCCCCCTCTCGCTCAGGGAGAGGCAGGCCGCCGCGCAGGGAGAGGCCTTCCGCCCGCCCACTACACAGCGCTCCCCGTGGCTGCTCAATGGCAGCTGGATCTTTCACCTCGCCGCACTCGCCATGTTTTGGCTCGTGTATGTCTTTCTGGCTCTCGTTGCCCGCATCACCGGCTTTGGGAGACGTATTAAGAGGCGGAGACTCGCATTTCATGTACGCAGGAGTTGGCTTGCACAGCTGGAGGATGCAGAGTGTTACTCGGCTTGGTATGCCGCCGCGGAGGCTTTGGACCACGTTGAAGCCAATTCTAGGTGGAAGGCCGGCGATATTAGGGCTGCCGGCGTTATGAATGGTCTTTGCGCTCGATGTGCAGATACGTGGAACTCGCCAGCCCTGCAGAGGAAGAGAGCAAAGCATGGCAGCGATGTCACTGATAGAATCGAGTCCGTCGTTAATTTGGATATGCTCACGGCTAAACTTAATGAGTTGGCCGTTTTGTACAAGCAGGGGGACATCAGGGGCTTGGCCTTTTCGCTCAGGGCCAGTTTGATACGCAATTTGGGGGGGATGTGTCACCCGGAGCTGCATGAGTATTCAAGAGTCGGCACGAATCAGATCGTCGAGGATTACGTTAATGTCACGTCCTATTTGCTCGCGTATATTGCCCAGTCGCAAAGCCAGCAGACCGGGCTGTACTCGAGGAGGGAGAGCCCGGTGCTTTCCACCTCTGCCCCGATTTCGGGGGTCGGAGCTATGAATGAGCTCCAGCTGGATCCGAGGGATCAACGCTGGAATGAGAGGAGTAACAGTTTGTCAAAGAGAATCATGATTGCTCCTGACACATCCACAGTGCACGAGAGCGACGCCCCCCCCTTGTTGAGCGTGCACGACAAGCTTACCTTTTTTAATGAAGCAAGGCATGCATATGGCCGCACCGCACTCATGCTTTCAGGTGGCGCCGCCATGGGGCTTAGTCACATGGGCGTGGTCAAGGCTTTGTTAAACCAAGGCTTGCTGCCGAGGGTTGTTTGTGGCACGTCAGCAGGCGCTCTCGTTGCCTCTATGGTCGGCATTTTCGACGACGACGAGCTCGCGAGCATCTTTTCGACAGAGTCTTTGATTAATCCCATTACAAAGGTGCCGCTGTCTTTTCGGTTCTTTGACGATCATACTACGGTCCTGCGAAGGATACGCCGGTTTTTGCGCAAAGGGTATATTCAGGACGTGCGAATGTTGCAAGACTGCCTCCGGCGAAACTTTGGCGATTTGACCTTTGAGGAAGCGTACATGAAGACTCGGAGAATACTTAATATTACGGTGTGCCCCCTGCGCAGCTCTTCCGACCCGCCATTATTGCTCAACTATTTGACCGCGCCTCACGTCCTGATATGGTCAGCTGCCTCCGCGTCCTGCGCATTGCCATTGGTGTTCGCCCCGGTGGAGTTGGTGACAAAGAGCGCGAACGGACGCTTGGTTCCGTACCATCCAGATGGCGTGCGTTGGATCGATGGGTCGATTTCGTCGGACGTGCCCCTTTCGCGAATTGGCGAGTTGTTCAACGTCAACCACTTTATTGTCTCACAGACAAACCCGCATGTTATTCCGCGTAGCATGCCCATTCTAAATACCCGGTTTGCGATGCTGGTGAAATCCGAATTTCAGTTTCGATATTGGCAGTTGCTGCAAATGGGAATGGTTCCTAAGCTCCTCACCGCAATATTCCCGCATTTCATGCAACCGTATGCGGGAGACGTGACCATCATGCCGGATGTTCGCTTATCCGACTTGACAAAGCTTTTACGCAATCCGACGTCAGAATCCGTGCACGGTTCAATTCGCAGAGGTGAGATTCAAACTTTTCCGTTTTTGGATCGCATTCGCTTGCACTGCTTGATCGAACAAACATTAGACCGGTCGGTTGAAAGCGTGGCTACGGCCGCAAAGGGTGATGAGACGCCCCTCTCGTCGTCATCCCCCCGGCGGGGTTCAGCGCTTTTCGGAAGGGTCCCATCGTGGCTCTGGCTAGACACTCGCTCGATCCTGAGCAGCAGCGCAATGAAAGCGGTGGCAAGTCGGTTCACGAAACGCGGCGAGCGGGGCGACGAAGAGGAGATTGTGGAATTGGACGACGACTACGAGGAAGGGGCTTCTGAGGCGAGCTCGGACGATGTGATGGTTGCGAAGCGGCGGCGTGGGAATAGAGTGCGGAAGCTGTGTGGTCCAGACAGCGCGGACGTGACACTGGACGGCATTTTAATGGAATTGTCGAGAGAAACGCTTAGCGGCGAGCCATTGCCGGATCCAGTCGAGTATCACTTTCCGGGGCTTGCGGATGATAGCGAGGGCTCAGCAGAGGATGAGCGACCAATGTGCTGACTGACGGCTCTCCGTGGGCATTGAATCGGTACAAAACAAGTTGTACATAAGAACATAATATATTCTCGCTAGGTATGCTAGGTGGTAGAGATGCAAGAATAGAAACACGTTTTCGCTTTTATTGGGATTAGGTTTGCAAGCAAGGCTTCCGTGGCTTTGAGCACTGGAAGAGTGGCAGCCGTGGTGATCGTCAAGTTCAGCGAACCGCCATGTTTTTGCTTTGGACCACATGGAGAGTTAAATCTGAAAGGTCACATGGTTTGCTGTGCAAAGCCTGCGCTTCGTCGAATTGGTGCTCGAGGCCTGACAATAAATGCGGGTTTTGTCAGAATGCTCGCTTTCCCACTTTACGGAGACTAGTCATCAAGGACTGTGGACTGACGTACAGTATAGATGGGTTAATCATTTCCAAATATTCGTGAAGTTGATTCTTCACAGCAATCAAGCCTTCATCATCAACCCCTTGCCTAATGAACTCCAACGAACCCACTTTGTCGCGCGACTTTCTTACATTCCGAGCGCTCCCCGGCCTGCTCTACCTCGATGACTTTATCTCCCCGTCCCTCGAACACTCCCTCCTCTCTGGCCTACATGCGCACCCGCACGCGTGGAAGCATCTAAACAACCGCACGCTGCAAAACTGGGGCGGCCTCCCCCACTCCAAGGGCATGATAGCTACCCCGCTACCCCCCTTCCTGCAACCGCTATGCGCCCTGCTCGTCCGCGCTGGCCTCTTTACCCACGCGTTGCCTCCCAACCACGTGCTCGCGAACCGATATCGACCGGGTCAGGGCATTGACGCGCACGTTGACGGGCCGGCGTACATGCCATGCGCGGCGATAGTCTCGCTCAGCGCACCCATTGTCATGGACTTTTACGCAGTGACAGGGGACCAGCCCGGCATCCTAAAAGAAACACCGCCGAGCGTGAGCTTGCTCCTGCGTAAAAGGTCGATTGTCGTGTTACGCGGGGAGGTTTATACCCAGTTTTTGCATGCGATTGCGGAGAGGGAAGAGGATGTGATTGACGAGCGCATCCTCAACCGGGAAGAAGGGGATGCTCCCGTGATTCCGCGCACGGAAAGGTTGTCGCTGACGGTGCGGCGAAGCTGCAAGACGATTCGGAATCCGCTGATTGGTTTCAAGCGGCGTTGACAAAGGCGTCGGATAGAGAGACGAGACGCACACATAAATGATAAGCGATTAGTCTATTCGCTAGTCTAGTTTACAGCGGTGGCATGTGCATGCCTTCGCGTTTGCGGAAAGAATTGCTATTGCTTCGTAGGTGTGACCAGTGACAAAAACCTAGTCGGGCTGGGCACACACGCCTAAAAGATCAACCAGCCCGCGCTCCCCTCTCGCGGCGCGCGGTCGAGCAAGGCCTGCTTGAGATCGACGACGGCTGACTTGATGAGCAGCTTCCACAGGGAGTTGCCCGCGCGCTGCTCCAGCGCGTCCTCAGTCTCTGGGGTGGGCGGCTCAGGCTTGCGCGCATCCTTTCCCGCGTTGGGAGCGGCGACAGAAACCGCGGAGGCGGCAGCTGCGCGAGCCGCATCAACGGCGACGCCCTCCTCTCTCAATTTGGCTTGCGTGGTGAGGTAGGTACGGACGGCCTCGCTGACGACGGTGCGGACGACTTCGCGCACCAGAGCCTTGTCCCTGATCGCGAGCAACGCGAGGCGCTCGACAATTCCGCTGCCACCCTGGGCCTGCATGACGGACATGACGAGCTGCTTGCTGATCGGGCTTTCCCCGGCGAGCGGGAACGAAGTGCGTGCGGCCGGACTGCAACTGGGCGGCCTCTTCTTGCGCAACGGAGACGCCGCAGGCGAGAGCGTGGTCATGGATGGGATTTCGCACGGCGCAGCGGCCTGGGCCTGCATGACGGCCGGGACGACGGTGCGGGCAACATTGGTGGCGACATCGACGACTAGCTGGCGCCCCTTGTCCGAGGTGAGTCCCGCGACGACGACCTCAGGCCAGGGGCGGTGGCACGGGTCTCTGCGTCGGTCGTTGGCGTCTGCCAAGGCGTCTACGCCTTCTCGTACGGCGGTGCTGACGACGTTGCGCACGACTGCTTGCCCCGCGGGGGCAGCGAGGGCTTCCATCAGGTCGTGGAGGTACTGGGGGGAGTGAGTGTCCGGCACGTACTCGGAGGCGAAGGAGTTGGCAGGGTTGCGTGGCTTTTGTAGCTCGCGCGTGACGCCTTGGGCGACGCCGCCCGCAAGACGGTGGAGCACGGCGAGCGAGTCCGGGGACGAGGCGAGCTTGAGCAGGCGGCGGAGCGAGCGTGGGACCTGGGCTTGAGAAGTGGCGGAGGAGGAGGATCGGCGGCGGGCGGAGGTGGGCTGGAGATACTGCTGGACGTCAGAGGAGGTCTGGGACAGGACGAGGGAGAGGAGGTTGACGGCGTGCGCGGCGCGGGCGAAGGCGCGGGCGAAGGCGCGCAGGCGCGTAAGGAAGGGTTGGCGATTGTGGTAGAGGGCGTACATGAGGAAGGCGAAGAAGATGGAGCGAGGCGGCAGATGGGCGGAACGGAGAGTGACGGTGGCCGGGAAGCGCATGATGAGGGAAGCGGACGGGAAGGGAGTTGTTTTGTTCGGAGAGGGGAGGGGGAATTAGATGGAGTCGGGGAGGAGAAGCGGCAGGAGTTGGAGAGCAGAAGAGGGGTGAGTTGGTGTTGGGTTGTCCGGGGTGAGGCGGGGCGGTGGTGGTGGGGAAGTGAATGTACGGGAAGGGTGGGAGAAAGATGAGAGCGGGGGATTGATTGCGTGAGATGGGGGGGACTGAGAGAGATTCTGTGATTGCGACAAAGCGGGTGAAACGGCGGGCGTTTTTGCGCCTTTCTTTTCAAACCGTTTAAGTTTCCATGGCACCCGCCAATTCCGAGTGGAACATGACTCTTCCCCCATCTCTTCACCATCTCAAACAGATCTCTTCATCATCTCAAACAGATTGTGCTCACCCCTCTCCAGTCAACAATGACGCATCCAAATCCCCTCGTCGCGTACCACGACAGCGCCTCATCAGCCTCGGAAGACGATACAGCCCCCACATTGACTGCGCCCTCTCACGAGTCTGCGGCGCCGGCTGCGTCTGCGGCGCCGCCATCTCGAAACCAGATGTCCCCGAATGAGTCCCGAGGGGCGGGTCGCGCAACAAGTGGGGCCATACGAGCCGCTGTCACCGCGCGTGTGCCACACACAGCTGATATGCCGGGAGCGGGGGGAGATATGGCGGCCGACATGCCGCCGGAGCTCCGGCGCGAGCTCCGACGCGGGGGCCACGCGCTGGATGATGTGACGTTTGTGGACGTGGATGCGCGACTGTCAGCGGCCACACGCGTGCGCGGCGGCGGCGAGGGCACGGCGAAGAGCTCGGCAGTGGCGGCGCGTGCCGGTCGCATCGCCAAGAAGGCCGGCGTGTCGCGCGCAGAGCGCAGGAAGCACCAGATTACAGCCCTGGCCGCAGACGCGGCGGCGCTGGCGGCGGCCAGGCAGAGCTTGGGCGTGAGCGAGGGGGGCAAGAGGGGGAAGCGAAAGTAGGGGGGCGGAGGTCGGAGTGGGGGTGAGGGGGCGAAAATTGTTTTAAATAGGGTATG
>NW_005178656.1:0-14815 GCF_000350225.1 Chondrus crispus | reverse complement strand
GGGAAGGCGACACAGGCGGGCGGTGGCGCTGAGGGCGGCGGCGCGGACCGGGCGCGACGCGCAGGGGCGAGTAACGTGTGGCAGGACGAGGGGGCAAGGGGCGACAAAGACCGGAGAGAAGACGGGAGAGTTAGCGCAGAGGGAGGGGGAGCAGCGGGGCGGGGAACGACAGCGTGTGCAGAACGAGGAGCGGAGGAGGAAGGGACTTGGCTTGGCGCGCGAAGCGCGCACGGAGCCCACTTGTACAGTACTAATGTAGTCTAGTTTACGAGGGGTCGTGCCTGCCATATAGAATAACGTTCAGAATTACTTTTTTGTAGTATGTATGCATGTGATTCAGTGGCAAAAAACGTTACAGCAGTTTGAGCATCGTGCTCACGGATCATAGCATCCTCTCTGCTCACGGATCATAGCATCGTATGAGCTGTTACCCGCTGCATGTTACCCGTGCTCACGAATCATAGCATCCATCATAGCATCCCCACCTGTCGGTGCACACGAGTGGTGCGCACGCTCCGAACAATTGTCTTGTTGACGCCGTACCGGAGGTTCCTCTGCTGGAGAGCGTAGAGTTGTGGTTTTGGTTGGTTTATTACTTCTTGTCTTTTCTGCTCCGGTGTTAAAGCCGGGGTGCTAGTTCGTTCCTTTTATAATGGATCAACGGCATTGGACTAAATGATGTAATACTAACAGAGATAGGATACGATTAAGTGGAGAGGGACGAGAGTGCACATGTAATAATTACCGGTATAGTGCAACCCAATAGAGAGGTAGTGCACATGATAATTGTAGCTTATAATGCAAGCTTACTCGTGAGTCAATGCGAGAGTCGTCACTCCACCAACTTCTTTTGAAGAACAAGTCAACTAACTGTAACCGGCCCATTTCGGTTTGCTGCGTTCGATCCAAGCATTGAGCGTGAGATGAAGCTTGTTAGACTCCAGTAGGTTGCGAAGCGCCGAGCACGGTGAAGCGTTGGTAAAAGCATCGGCTGGGTTTTGGTCTGTCGGTATCCAAAATGTAGTATAACAACCGTCGCGCGGGCGGGGAGGATATTGACCGTGCGGCCGTGCACGGTGCACACGTGGGCGGGTGTGCCCACGTGTAGGGAGCGCGGGCGTTGACCAACCGGCCGTGGCGTGGCGCACGTGTACAGTAGCACACGTGTCGTCCGTGCGGTAGTCTACGCGTGTTACGTGTGCGCGTTAGCACACGTGTCGTCCGTGCGGTAGTCTGTAAGCAACACGCGTGTACAGTAATGCACACGTGTAGTAGCAGCGTCCGTGCCGTAGTAGTAATTCTGGCGCTAGCTTTTTAATTGTGTACAGTACCCGGCACGCACTAGGCGGCAGGTACTGTACTACTGTATACTGGGACAGGTGTCCGAGGCGTCCCTCTGAGGGGTTAAGACCTGACACTCGTCCCCACCAGTAAACTGGGGCAAGCTCGCCCCCGTCCCTTTCGCGCCTACGTACGTCCGTTTTCGGTTGTCTGTCGCGCGCGCTGGCTTCTAACCCGTTACCGGTCGCTCTCGTGCACGCACCACGGGGCGACTGCGCGTAACCGGCCAGTGAGCCACTCCCTTTTCGCGAGCTCGTCCGATCGGTTGAATTAGCGCGTCGCGTCCGCGCCGCGTGTTCCCTCGCTAAAGCCTCCGCCTATCACCCAACCCAGGGCGGAGAGGAGTTATCCCACACAAAACACCTCTGTTATCTCGCGACGCTCATAACTCTCGCGAAGCATGCATAAATCAATCAACAGACGCTTCTCACGGGTTCGGTTGATATTTGTCAAACAGTCGTAGAGAATCTTGGAGTCGGTATACATGTGCATAGGGATGATGCGTCCCAGCATGTTGTTTAGAGCCAACCTTAATACCGGACAAATGTCAAACCCCTGCACCATTGCAAATAGTTCTGCTGCTAGAACACTGCGAGTCACTCGCTTGGATTTAGAGCTTCCGTAGTGCACGATATTTGCGTTTCCGTTCTTATCCATTAGCACAATGATGAATCCCAACTGTGAAGTCATATCGGTGTTTGTCGCAAATCCCGCGTCTATGAACACAACCATAGTAATCGTTTCCAAGTCGAGTGGGACGAACTTCAGTCCCTGTTTTGGGTCTTCCGTACAGATCGCGATGAACTTGTTCAATAGCATTGCTTCTTTCGTGCCTGGATCGGTGACTTGCGATAGGTAACAGAATCCATAGGTACATTCCGGTCGACACATGCAAGCAATATAGGAACCGCTTGCTCGTTCGCAAACAAATTGTTCGTTAGTAAAGTCATTTTCATCCAACTTGTTGAGTTTCTTGACGTGATCGGGCTGAGACAGTAACAGGATATCGTTCTGTCGGGAGACTTTTGCGCTGTTAAACTTGAGTGATGATCCGGACATGAGCAACTGCCTTTCCTTTGAGTCGAATTTGGTACACTTTTTCTCTTTAGGCTGTAAAAATGCCTTGTTACCACCATACACTGTATCGTCTGTCTGGAGGCAAACAATTCCCCTCGGGGTATTCTGAGAACCGTTGTTAATCGCCATACACGCCTTCGTTGATAGAAGACACGGGTCAAAAACGGACGGGACCATTTTTAGGTCATCTTTGTGGTACGAATGGTACGTGTGATACCAATGAATGGCGGCCTCGGGAATTCCAGACAGCGGGCGGTCGACCCGAAAAAGGACGTCGCGCGGATACCCCAGAATGCGAGGTGGCTGAACAAAAATCGGTCGTCTGATCTTGGTCGTGGACTGCACATACGCCTGAGAGACATCGCGCGTCTTGAGGGAGAAGAGGGGTTCGCATACACAGAGCGCAAGTAGAAGCCGCTGTGACGAACGTTGAACTGTAGGCGCATGAGTCAGGAAGCCGTGGTCATTGTTGAAGCCTTGTACCACAAGCCTGGATTTCTCAAAGGCGTCGGGAGTGCCCTCATTCTTGACGGAGTCCACGAAGCGCGCCCCAAAAATGCGAAGTCCTGCAGCATCATCTTGTCGTGCCAAAGTGAACACACCACGGTCCATCAGCCCATCGATCTCCTTTTTTCGCGATGATTTATACTTTTCGTTGTCTTTGGACTGCGGAATGTTACGCGAAACAAATGCGGACGATATGCACGGGAAAATGGTCATCGTAAAGGCGGTCGGTGTAGTCGGAGATGCTGGTGCAGTACTATTTCTTGTACTGTCTTGGAAGAACCTTTTGACGACTGTCGTTCTGAACTTGGTCGGACCTGCGAGAGGGTGGAGAAGGATTGTGCAGGTCTCACCTTCCAGGTGTAAAAGCCGATACGGGCCATCCCAGTGGTCGATCTCCGAACGGTAAACCAACACTTGAGAGTTAAGCGGCGCGCTGTGGATGTCGGATGTATCTGGTCCGTTCCTCGTTCGCGATGCGTCCATAACCTGACGTCGCGCAAAATGTTTGGTCATTTCCGCTGTAGCCTTGCGGAGTGCAGTAGCTCGTTGAAGCGTGCTCGGAGTAGGCTTCTCACCCGGGACACCAAGACGAGGTAGAGCTCCATAGACGAGCAGAGTCGGGACTAACCCATCTGGACCGACAGAATCGTTGACTGATTTGACGGCGGTCTGCAGGGCAGCTTCTTCGATCATCTGAGGTGCTTCTTCCCGGATGATCTTGAACGCGCGTCGGACAGGTGTGTGGTAGCGCTCCACAGTAGACATGGAGTTGGGGGATTCGACAGGGACCGATTTTGTCTCAATGTGGAGAAGCTCTGCGTTGGTTTGAAACGCCGTGGCCATACATTGTTTTCCAGCATCGTGTGTAATTTTGTCCGGTGGCCCCAAGTACACGTCGATCCAGCACATCCTCATGGCCTCCCATACAGCCTCCGCAGTGACTCGCGGTAGCCATCTCGCTGCCTAGTACCGGGTCGATTCATCGACGACGTGCAAGATCGGCTTGCCAGCGACGTAGAATATGTCCACAAAGACAGTGTGGTTGAAGTCCTTATCGTCACGCAGTGCAAACTTGAAGCGTCGTGGCTTTTGCGCATACTTCTGGCATGGACGGCAGCTTCGAGTGATATCCTCCAGCAACTTGCGCGTGTTTCCGTCGACGTTCGGAAGCTCAGAGCGCCTGAGAAGATTGAGAAGCTTGTCCGTGTTGGAGTGTCCGAAGCGCTTATGGAGGCGACGCAGCTCGGTCTCTGTGAACATGCAGTGCGTAATAGGGTTCCACTCAATGAACGGGTAGTCATAATGGCGCGTGACTGGTGCTGTGAGCGCGGATTGGTTGTGATGGAGAAGGTCCTGGAGATTGTTGTAGTACAGACCGAGGCGATCCATATCAGCCAGCGAGAGGAGAATAGGTACGTCAGCCTTAAGGATGTGGACGACAATGGTCAGGAAGATGTTTTGCACCGGGAATTTTACGAGCGCAGTTCCGAGAGAGTTGGCGCCGCTGATGCCAAACTTGCAATGCGCAATACGGCTCGTGTCGATCGATTCCTTGACGCCAACCTGCTTACAGTACGCCCGATAGTGCTCGAGTCCACCGCTGCTCGCGCGTGCACAGCCAGTATCGATCATGATACCGTAGAAAAACTCCTTAGAGTAACGCTGTGGCTTGAGGATGGACGCGGAGAGACGATACAATACGGCCGAGTTGCACAAAGTGCCGAAGAAACAGGAGAAGTTATCTTCGATGGTAGGCATGTTGCATTGCGGATTGTTCGTCTGGTCTTCGTCGTCCTCCTTGTCAATTTCGATGATGTGTGCAGCGATGTCTTCGAGTTGGTCTGCGAGGGCGTGGTCGTCGTCGTCTTTCTCGTCATCGGACTCGATGCTGGTCATGAACCGACGCAGGGTTTTGTTCTTCTTCAGTGCACTAAGCCGCTCCGCGGGATTGTGATTAGTAGACCAACAACCCTTGCGATGACAGACGAAGCATGTGCGCTCCCTGCGATCGGACGGTCGACCTCCCCGATGATCACTTCTAAACTTCCGGTCGATGAAGTGCGCGTGCAGGACGGGATCCTGTTTGGGCAGTGCAGCTGCAAGAGAGGAGTAGATGTCCGAGATGATGCCTTCGAGGTTGCTGGCTGGTTTGAAATAGGCAAGTTGGCAGGAGTCAATATCTTTCACGGCGTTCAGAACCTTGTTTTGAAGAATTACTTCGTTCTGATACTCCTTCGGAAGTCCTGACTGGATATCTTGAAGACGGGCTAGTAATATATCCAGAGATTCGGTAGCCTTTTTCTCGACGTTGTCCGACATGACTGATTTTAGCGTGAGTTTGTCCCACTCTCGAAGGCGTCCGCGAGTGTGTTCCTCCGTTTCAAACCTCTTCTTGATACTAGAACACAGTTCTGAAAAAGTCATCCAATTACCTTGCAGTCGGAGAAGAATTGAAGTGCTCTGTCGCACAGCATAATGGAGAACGCCTTTGATTTTTTAGAATCATCAAAACCGTTTTGGTTGCATCGCTCGTTGAAGAGCTTCAGTTTGCGGTCAAAGTTGTCGCTTTCCTTTCCACTGAACCGTTCTTCGTCTCTGTTGTATGCCTTGGATATGCCACTGATGTTTTTTGAGGAGTAGGATCCGTTCATCTTACCAAACTTCGGGTCGTTTCCCGATGCTGCTGTGTGACCAGAATGCTTTTCTGATCCCGTACGAACAGACGGGGATTCTGGATCATCATCGGGCCATGGAATGTCGTTCTGAACGACGTCAAACAGGGATTCTGAGATAGACAAATTTCGGTCCTTCTTGACATAGACACCTTGGCTACGTAGAACATCACGAAGTTCCCTTCGTCCAGTCACTTTTGCCTCGTTGAAGTGCTCCAGAGTGAAGTCCTTGAAATCTTCCGCGAAGTATTCGGACAGTGTCTCGTTACGCCAGTTCTTCTCCTTATAGAGCCTCACACAATAGAGTATAAACCTGTTGCGAACATGTGCATCTACATCGTTGAGAATCCCTAGACTGAAGAATTCTTCATCATTGGTATGATTTTGAGCGTTATTGTCACTCGACGGCGGGTTAGGTGCTGATCCACCTTGACTGTTCATGGTAGACCTTGCAGATCTGTCGCGGTCGATACCGAGACTGATCAGTGTCGGTTCACACGAGTGGTGCGCACGCTCCGAACAATTGTCTTGTTGACGCCGTACCGGAGGTTCCTCTGCTGGAGAGCGTAGAGTTGTGGTTTTGGTTGGTTTATTACTTCTTGTCTTTTCTGCTCCGGTGTTAAAGCCGGGGTGCTAGTTCGTTCCTTTTATAATGGATCAACGGCATTGGACTAAATGATGTAATACTAACAGAGATAGGATACGATTAAGTGGAGAGGGACGAGAGTGCACATGTAATAATTACCGGTATAGTGCAACCCAATAGAGAGGTAGTGCACATGATAATTGTAGCTTATAATGCAAGCTTACTCGTGAGTCAATGCGAGAGTCGACACCACCGGGAGCTTCTATTCACTATTTTCTTGTTATGATAAGAAAATTTAGCGATACGATCAAAAAAGGCAACTCCAACGGGACATTCTATCGCTCTCGGATAGAATTTGACTAGCATAGAATTAGATTTGACTCTATTTTGGCCAAGATTGCATCGAAAATGGATTCTATTCTATTGCCATTCTATTGCCGAAAGGTGAAATGCGCATACTTCTTCGCCGGTCTCTTCCCACCAAATTTTGCGCAAGAGCGAGGCCATTTGTCACGTTGACACTAGCAGGATAGAACGGATACTGATTTTCGTTAATTTTCTTGGCAAAGGACATTTTTTTATACGCTCAGAGACATTTTCTCATATGTTGTGACACATTTTCTCATATGCCGTTCACAGCAAAGTGTCTCACATGAGACACTTTCTCATACACTTTGGGACATTTTCTCTGTTTTCATAATACCGCTGCCAATTTCGGCAGCGTCTAAACGTGTACAGGTGTCAAGCGGGCACCGGTGCTATGCAGAAAGGGAGCGCGGAAATCGACGAACGCACCTCCGCGTTCTCACAGTCAGCGAGCGTGACATCACGAGAATTTGGAATTTTACGTATCGTGGGAAGGATGGGAAGTGGTGTTAATGACATTAACACCACATCAACATTGTTGATGTCAACAAATACTACGCAGCGCGGGATACCCCTTTTGTAAATCAATGCCCTACCCCGCTCTCACTGTGCTTCAACATTGCCACAATTCGAACAGCTTCGAGTCCCAAACTGCAAATATCCCGCACCCTGCCGTTCCAGTGACACGCGGCGTTTTCAGATTAATACACATGTTTTCCCTTCAGAATACTTTTGAGGTACAATGTCGCCATACGTCCTTCATACGCACTTGTCCCTCGGAGAAATAAACGATCTTAGCTGCAATTGTCAGGGACCGATCCTCGCGATTCAAAATCGAAGTCTTTTCTTCCAGAACCTCAGCTGTTCTCATTTTCAATGGGGCACTGCTATCCATAGTCTCGCGTCTATATTTTGTGTGTGCGAAGGTTGAGAATGCGACTAAGGGATAGATGATATGGACTGGGTGCAATATATGTGGCTCGCGAAAAGAACACACTAGAATTATGAAAAACTCTACACCCTGCAGTAACCAGCCCCTGAGGGCACGCACATATGCGCACATATACAGGGCGCATATGTACAGTGGTTGAAGATGTGGCAGGCTTTCTGAGGCCGGGGCGTTTTGGATCGAGCAACAAGCACTTTTGATACCATCCTCATTTACTCTGATACTTTAGCCCACAAGATATTTTTTGGATCGAGCAACAAGCACTTTTGATACCATCCTCATTTACTCTGATACTTTAGCCCACAAGATATTTTGCAATCCGCAGTTTCTTGAGTGCTGCACTGCCAGCTGCGGCTGTAAATGTCAGAATTTGGGCAATGATTCGCTATTTGAAGTACTTGCTTTCATTGCCCTTCTCACCGAACTATGACATGCCTCGATGACCACCTGTATCTGTCGCAAATCCATCAATGTCATATTGGGCAGGCCTTTTCTCATCTTTATGCACTGCATGAAAAGCATACTATACCCTTTTTCGGGTGCTATCATAACATGTGAAAACGCTTTAGCAACAATGCAACTCAATATTTCTGCCCTTCCGTCCGACGTCGATGACACATTCAGGTTGCTCCACACTTTCATATTAAAACTCTGTGGTGCAAGGGAAGCACTGCAGAACATTTTAGGGAGATTTAGTTTACCTCTACGTATAAAACTCGAGTTACAGCTTGTACCTGAGCACAGTACCTTCGAAATTGACGTGCCACCACAAACTTATTGCTTTCAAGAACACCAAATGGATTAGGCAGCAGTGCCCTAAAACATACTCGAAACTCATGATTCAGGCCAAATGACATGCTCTCCTTTCAAGTCATCTTTTGATTTTGATTGTTGAGGAGGGGAATGCTGTCATTCTCATTGAAGATAATAATGGCATATGGGGTATTCACAGACCAAAATCAAAAGATCAATCCCTTGATATCAGTTTTCAGTTGCTGCTGCACCCTGCTGTGGACCTGGCTATATTACGCAACGCTTCTCATTAATATTGGTACACGACGTGAGCATTTGCTTTGCGAGCAATACTCTCAATCCAAAAGAAGTCATCCGACGAATTACCATGCATGCATAAAGTCCACTATTGAAAAGCATGTAATTGCTGAATGTGAGCACAGCGGAGGTATGTCCAATTTATCTAGAAGGCATATATATAGTCTTGAATGGACAATACAATTGCATCCTTTGTCTTTCGCAGACATACAGCATTTAGAAAGATACAGGAACAACCGCTTACATCACCGATGAAGTCTGCAGCCCGCATTGTATAATGCTGAAAAGACTTCTGGGCAGCCCCTCTCGTTAATGAGAATCGCGTCAAAGGAGGACAGGTACACATCTGTGGTAGCTTGACGTTCCAATATCGATGGAATGATGTAGGATGGGCCTGAGGGTCGGTCCTTGAAAGCAACCCATGGGTTCAACTCATAGGTATAAAAAGAAGCCACGACTGAATCCCATCTCCTTGTCAGCGCTAACTCGTTCTCTTCTTCTCCGCTTTAACCGATCGAAAAGCACCAAATACAGCTGCCAAGAGTTGAAGACGTCGAACCACACCAAGAGGAGAATCAATGGTGTGGACAGCAAAATTGAAAAAGGTACATTGCGACTGGATTTCACTGCTCACCGCCTTTGCACTTCTCACAGTCATTTTCTGCTTACAGGTACACGACACTAAGTCACCTTTTCTACTTGCAAGTGACTGTCAAGAGGCTGGAACAGCGAGAGAGCAGAAAATATGGCTGAAGCGCAACTACACATCAGCAACCCGAGGGAGAGGGGAAACACACACGGTCTCTACAGCAGCACGTGCTACACTTACCAGCGCCACCGTGCTGGCTCTGAACAGAGATGAAGCCTCTCTTGAATTTCCAACTACAACTCGCGTCCCCGAAACCGCCGCCCCCGCTGCAAGGCCTTTGCTTGCAAAGTGAGCCCCATGGCGGAAAGTAGTAAAGTCAGATCGAGCATTGGAAAAGGCAACAGCCACGAGGCACAAGTGTAGTGAGAAGGGCTAGATAACAGTCTTCAGAGCACTGTAACTCAGCGCGCCGTGGACTACTATGGGTCCATAAAGTTTGACCATTCGCAATATACACTACCTTTAAACTTGATCCAAAAAGGCCGCCCACAACCCCTGACGTTGACAAAAACTCCACTTTGCGCGTAGAAGCAGTACAACGAGGCTAGGATTCTAGCGATGTATCACTTGTGATGCTACCACACATTCACCCATACACTAGCGAACAACAAAACAAAAAATTGTGCGAACGGGCAATGTCCACCATTTGGGAAAATCCTTAATTAAAAAGGGCTATTCTCACGTCCACCACCTTCTCGCTGTTTTGATATCTTTGCATGCTTGGCATGTTGACGCATAGCAAGCTTACAGATGCAGCAGAATGGGCAGCAGCCTCCATCTGGCATCGTCCGACTCCCCGCGTTTAGACCAGCATCGCCCTCCGAGAGCCCTGTAACGCCATGTCAACTTCGCCAGGAAAGATACGACGCTCCGCCAGCCAATGCAAATACACATATATGTGTCGCTTACTCTCTTTCCGCCTCACGCGTATGCATGGAACACAGACTAGCATAGCCGGCGTAAACCTAATGCTGATGTGTAGTCTCAACCAGCTGAACGATAAGCACACCCCCACAGGCGCCAACAAACGCCATAACGAGCCTCTTAACAAACGTTGTCCACGGCACTGGCACAGACTCGTCCTTCCCGTGCTCCCCCTCCACTTTTTGCGGCCTGCAAAGGTCCTCTATGACATCCGGAACAACGGTCGCAAAGGTCATATACACAAGCGCGCCGGCCGCGAACGGTGGCACGACCTCGTCGGCCTTCTCCACCAAGGCGGCGGCGAACAGGGCTGCGGCGGTACCCACAAGCGCGGTGGCAGCGCAAGCGAGGTTTGCCAGCAGCGCGCGCGGCTTGGAGAAGCCCGCGCGCAGCAGGACGGCGTAGTCGGCGATCTCCTGTGGGATTTCGTGCAGCGCGATGGCGACGGTGGTGGCGACGCCGGCCGCGGGGCTCACTAGGAAGGCGGCGGCGAGCGCCAGGCCGTCGCAGAAGTTGTGCAGCGCGTCAGCGGCGAGGTTGATGTAGGCCGGAGCCGCGTGCGAGTGCGGGTGGACGCGGCGGATCACGGCGTCGAGGAGCGCGAAGACGGCGACAGAGAGGAGTAGGGTCGGGGCCGTGGACGCGGTCGGGTGCAGGTAGACGTGCGGGAGGAGATGGTAGAAGAGGTCGGCGAGAAGCGCGCCGGCTGCGAATGGAAGGAGCAGCGGGAGCAGCGGCGTGAGAGGGAGCAGTAGGAGAGAGGTGAGCGAGAGAGAGGAGATGAGGAGCGAGGCGGTCAGTGCGGCAGTCGCGGGTGGGAGCGTGTGGAGAGGGTCGAGGAGGTCGTGGAGACGCGTGGTCAGGGGATTGGGGGCGTGGTCATGAGCGTGGTCGTGGTCGTGGTCGTGGTCGTGGTCGTGGGCGTGGTCGTGAGCGTGGTCGTGGGCGTGGTCGTGAGCATGAGCGTGGGCATGGGAGTGGTGGGAACTGTCGGCGTCATGGTGGTCGTGGGACCCATGGTGCTCGTGGTCGTGATGAAGGAGGGAGCCGTGTGCTAGCGCAAGGGCGAGGAGGAGGAGGAGGAGAAGAAGGGTGGGGAGGAGGGCGGGACGGGGAATCGGCATCGCTGCAGAGCGGTGCGGTGCGGTGCGAAGGGGATGGATGAGTTGCGCAGCAAGATTGATGGAAAGGTGCCGACGGAGGGGCAAGAAAACCGAAGAGTGCCCTCACACGTGACATCATGCTTACAGCATAACGGCAGTTCTTACAGATATAGAGCAGATCAAAATGTCTTACACATAACTACTGTAAAGAGTCGCGACGGATCAAAATAATTGCTTACAGCTTTACAGAGAACTCATCAGCATAATCTGTCAGATCGGAGGCAGTGTCCCTGGCACCTCCATCCCCAGCGAGCCAAGGGTAGGGTATTCGCTTACCGCCTTCCCTCGCCTTCCTCCGTTGACTTTCTTGCGCCCCCCTCTCCCTGCTCTTTCCCACCCTCCACCCCCCTCCCCCGTCGCCCCCCCCCTCCCCCCCTCCCCTGACTCCTTCCCTCTCCCCCACCTTTCCCACGATGTCCATCCCGTCCCCCCGCCCCTTCCTCTCTGACCTGCGCCGCACCTTCACCCTGCACAAGCCGGCGCTCCTCTCCTCCGCCACGGCCCGCCTGCTCACCATCCTGGTCCTCAACCCACTGGACGCCTCCAAGGCCCGCCTGCAAACCTCTGTCGCCACGTCGCCGCTGGCCCTGCGCGCCGTCTCTCGCGGGCCGCCACTCGCCGGCCTCACCCCCGCGCTCCTGGCGCACGCGCCTGCGGGCCTGCTCGCCTTCCTTCTGTACTCGCGCTTCACGGCCTCGCTGGCCAAGTCGAACCGCGCGCCCTGGCTGCCCGTCCCCATCGCCGCCGCGTGCCTCGCCGATACCTTCACCGCGCTGTGGCTCGCCCCGCTGGAGACCCTCAAGCTCCGAGTGCAGACGGCCGCCTTCCCGTCCGCCGTTTCCGCGCTGCGCGCCGGCGCCCTCTGGAACGGCGTCGTTGCGCAGGTCGCGCGCGACGTCCCGTGCCGCGTCCTTCACCTGCTGCTGTACGAGCGCGCCCGCGCGCTGCACGAGAAGCGCACGGGCGCGCCTATCGGCGTGCGGGACGGCGCGGCCACGGGCGCTATTGTCGGCGCGCTTGTTGGTGCCCTGACCAACCCGCTGGATGTGATTAAGACGCGCGTCATGGCGCAGCGCGCCCCGCCCGGGAGGACCTTCCAGGGGTGGGTGGCCTGCGCTGTAAAGTCGGTCGGAAAGGAGGGCAGCGGCGTGCTGTGGAGGGGCGTCAGGCAGAGAAGTGTGTATATGGCCCTCAGTGTCGCCCTGTTCTCCGCGGCGTATGAGGCCGCGAATAAGGTGTGGAGGGAGAAGATGGAGGTCGCCGCGGCGCAGGAAAGCGGAAGCGGGCGGAGAGTTGCGTTTGTGCCGGCAGGCGTGGGGGTAAGCGCGACGTTTGTTGATGCGCCAGGTCGTTGACCGGGGCGCTCGAGGTGGCTTGCGAAATTGTAAAAGTTTGTGCTATGTTCTGTCAGTTTCCCAGCACCGAATGACGGTGGCTGCAAGCGCACCTGAGGTCATGATGCACCTGTGTCCGTCTGCTCATGAATTCTGTACGCCCCCAAAATCTCCCAAAATCTCCAGTCTATCTCTCCAGCACCTGCGACCTCCCTCGCGCTCTCCTCGCGCTCTCCTCGCCCTCCCACCGCCGCATCATCGCCTCCGACAATGCCTTCCTCCCCGAGCTTTGCGCTCGCGCCACTCCCGCGCCCTTCTCTCCCTCCGCGCCGGCGCCTCCATTCCTCCCCCCGCCAGCCCCGCGCGCCGCGCTGCGCGACCGCGCTCCCGGCGACCTACGTCCAGCTGCGCGCGCAGTGCACCGCCTCGGTGCAGGCGGCGCTCTCGGCCGGCGAGCCGCTCGTCGAGGTGCAGTTCCCGGCCGTGCCCAACATGGCCACGGCAGCGCTCAACGAGCTACTCGACGCCAACCGGGCGTTCGTGCGCGAGTTCCTGCTGACCTTCACGCCTCGCTACCCGCGCGGCTCCGTCGTGGCGGTCTTCCCGGACGTCAGCGAGGCGCGCCTGGCCGCCAAGGCGTACGGGGACGTGCCGTTCTCCGTCGGCGCGATCCCGACCGACGGGAAGCGCCCCGGCTACGTCGACGGCGAGGGCGTCGTGGCAGTGGTCAACCCCGGGTTCAACGTGTCCGAGTGGATTAATATGGAGACGCTGGCGGGGGATAAGGCGCTCGTGGCCGTCAATGCAGACTTGGACAAGGTCAGGGGCGGGTACTATCCGCGCGTGTTCTACCCGGGCTTGCACAAGGCCAAGACGAGGTTTTTGAGCCGTTTCCAGGCGGCGTATTACGTGAAGCAGTTTTCGAACGGCGGGACGCTGATGAGGGCCTTTCCGGAGCCATGGACTCTGTTTTATACTGGCGGCGGCGCGAGAGAGGTTTTGTGGAGCGGCGACGAACGCCCCGACTTTGTCGACGTCGAGCAGATGCTGGCCAAGAGACGCATGGAGGACCTGTCCAAGCGGTAGACCGCAGCTCCGGGCGAAGTCACGACCTCACGAATATCATATTTCTTCCTTACTTTTCGCCATTTCTACCGAGTACTACACCACCCCGACTCCTTGCGCCTGGCGCCTCCACCTCCCCCGCACGCCCTCGCCAACATGTCTCCTGCGCCGGCCTTCCTGTCCCCGCCGCCGCTCTCCGCGCGCGCGTCCGCTGGCGGCGCCGGTCTCCCCGCCATATCTCCGTGCCTCCGCCCGCCGCAGATGACGACGACATCCAACGGCGCGGCTCGCCCCGTCGCGCCCTTCTCCATCCGCAAGACGGTGCTGCCCGCCGACTCTGACTACGTAAGCCTTCTCCCGATCGCGCCCTCTCCACGCACCGCGACGCACCAGCCTAACCTTCCCCTCACGCCGCGCAGAGCATGTCCCTCTGGCACGGCACGTACGTGCGGTGGCTAGAGGAGGCGCGCGTGCGGTACTTCGAGCACGCGGCGCTGACGCACGACGAGCTGGTGGTGGCGCACGAGACGGAGCTGGTGGTGCGCGACCTGCAGGTGGTCTACCTGGCGCCGGCCAAGCTCGGGGACGTGGTCGACGTCAGCGTGCGGCTGGCGAGCGCCGAGTCCAGGATGCGCGTCCCGTTGGAGAGCGAGTTCAGGCTCGCGGGAGGGAAAGTGTGCGCCACGGCGCGAGTCACGCTCGTGCCCATCGACGCGAACACCGGGCGCCCGAAGAGGAGGTGGCCGCAGGCGCTTACCGACGCGGTGCGCCGCGTTCGCGAGAAGGAGCAGGCCGCGGTGGAGGCCCGCGAGGTGTGAGATGCGCGGCGTGGAGATCGCGCTGCGAGGTGTCGCCGTGTGAGATGCTGGGTTCTAGGTGGGCGCTCTTCGTACATGTAGAGGCAGGGGGAGACGAGCGGTGCGGGTGAGGCGGGCGGGGCATTGCCGTGAGGTATAGGTAGAGCAGCAGGATGGATACGCGTGCTGACACTCCAATCCACTGTACGGGCGATGCAGAAATTATAGAAATTCAACAAAGTCGTCGAGTGCACCGATGTTTTCGCGTGCTCGTCCTCCCTCTTTCACAACGTTCCCAGTCTGCACGTAGTTTCCTGCCGCCCCCTGCCGCCCCT
>NW_005178655.1:4231-15085 GCF_000350225.1 Chondrus crispus | reverse complement strand
TAATCTGGAGAGGGTGCAGGAGGAGGAAGAGGAAGTCGACAAGGTCAACAAGGAAGGGCAAGAATTCACGGCTGTTGCGTGGTCAAGCGATGACATATGTGCTACTGTGGTTGGAGACGGAGACGTAGTGATGTACGATGTGAAGACGGGGAAGAAGATGTGGGGGGATGCTGAGACACACGTAAGCCCTGTGCATTGTCTGGAGATGTCTAGAGATAGCAAGCGGGTGTTTACGGCAGCAGTGGATGGAACGTTTGCGATGTGGGACAGCAAGACGGGCGACAAGTTGTGGGAATGCGGGGAGGCCTGGGCCAAGGATGGTTACGATGGTTACGCAAAAGCATGTTGGTCCAATGATGGGACGAGGGTGTTCGTGTCGTTTGGAAGGGGGATGGGGTTGTGGGACGGGAAGACTGGGAACAAGTTATGGGAGAGAATCACAGACGGCTACATGCACATCGGGTGCATGGCGTGGGCTGGAAACGACACGAAGATCGCGCTTGGCGGTATGGGTAACGAGGGCAGGGTCGTGCTGTTAAGCGCCAGAACGGGAGAGGCGATCAGGGTCGCATGTGGGCATACAGATGGCAGGGTCGTGCTGCGCGGCGCCAAGACAGGAGAGACGATGGGCGATGCCCCCGAACGTGTCCCAGATTCGGTCGGCCTGAAATGGGCTGCGGACCAAGGTCTGCTTGAGTGGTATTCAGACGAATTTGCAGACGAAGTTCACATAGATTGGTTCAACTTTGTGAAGCGGCCCTGGAGAGAAGGTGAAGAAGGTGTGCGGGCTTCGTTCTTTGTTGAGAGGGCTCCGTTCTCTGTTGCGCGGGCTCTGTACCCTCATGCGGTGAAGTGGTCTCCAGATGACAAGTGGATCGCGTCAACTGGATATAATATGGTTGAAAATGATGAAAATGGGAAACCAAGCAGAGTCGGAGTTATGATCTGGAATTGGGAGACAGGTGTAACATATCGGTACCAGTGCCAGCTCCAGTGCCAGCTCAATAGAATGCCACTCTATCCGCTGGAATGGTCTGACGACGGACGACGCGTAGCCCTTGGAATTGGAGAAGAGCTTGCGATATGGGATATTGAGACAGGGGTGATGTTAAGGTATAGCACAAACAGTGAAGAAGATCTAAGGCATATTGCTTGGTTCCGGGACGGGTCGCGAATGGCGACGGTGGGCGGAAGAACGTGGGGTGGACGTGGAGGAACGTTACGAATCCTGTCCGTGACGAGTCAAAGCGCTGTCTGCGAAAAGCAATACGATGATGTTGGGTATCTCAAAGAGAGCGATCTGCGCCAGTTCATCGATACGAATGAGGGCAAACTCACCGCGGCGGATCTAGAGAGGAAACTGGAGAGGAAACTGAGGATTCGGCAAAAACGAGATGGAGTGTTCTACAAGACAGGAGATGACGAAATCCGCCTAGCAACCGTTGCGGGATATAGTTCGTACTGTTCTACTTCAGGTCGGCACATTGCGATCCAGGTAGAAGCAAAACTGTACTTTTACGAGCTCGTGCAGTAGTGTGATTGTGAGTGTGTGAATAACCACTGGGCAAAAGCGGATGTCCCGGCCAGGACAGGACAGGAGGGGTTGTACCCACGGTATATGTAGTAAGGGATGATGTGCCAGGAGAAATTTGTATGTATTTGAAGTTGTTTCTAGTTACCCGACGCCTCGATGCCCCTCTCCGCAAAAAAAGTAGCCGGCACATCTTTTCTATGTGTCGCGCGCAGTTGCGTCAGTGTGCGGGGAATAGTGTCGTCCAACGTAGACACTGCGCGTAGCGAGACCAGCAAACAAAACTGGAGGCGGAACAGGCACATACGATATCAGTCGTTGTACTATGAAGTTCAAGATATGCACGGCGGATTTGCGGTGGTTTTCGCTTTGTCAGGTATTAGAAACTTCGTTTCCGCCAGGAAACGAAACCTTGACGACGGTGTTGACGACGGTGTTAGCGTTGAGGTTGACGGCATGTGTAGCGTCGAAGACGGGCGGTCGTCGGGAGGCTGTGGCTTGTTGGTAGTGGTGGGGGGAGCATGATGGAGCATGAAGAGGTTGTGTGAAATGGAGGTTTTGGGTTGTTTGGCCACGGGCAACTGCTCGTGCACGGACACTCACACATGTAAGTGTGTTGAGTGTCCCTGTTCCAACCATCTCTTAAGAGATGGTTGGAAACAAGGAGGAAGAAGACAGGGGTACGGGATACCGCCGTGGCTATCCGATCAGCACTTGTTTGTGGTTACACCGTCAAGTAGACCGAGGCCAGGCACTCTTCCTTGTGCTCGGTGGGATGGCCAGAGACGACATTGTTTCCTGCCGCGGCCATTCTTGCTCGCCGGACATTCTCACTCACCGGAGGTACGACAGTCAGAAACACGTTGCAACCTGAATGTGATATATACATGTATAGTGAAGTCCCTTCTGCAATACATTTCACATACTTGTACGTGTACAAAAAATGGCGGGAGAACGAGAGAACGAGTGTGTGTTTTGTTCACCGTCGAGGGCTTGGATGACGTTCCCTTCAGTGAGGATGGGGGTGTCGTCGGCGAAGGCGATCGGGATAGAAAGGGGGGGAAACGAGAGGGCGGCGATGGGAACGGCGGTGCACCGGGAGGGGCGAGTCTAATGGCCATTTCTGAGTTGTGAGTTGCTGCATTTTTCTTTGCTCAAGACCTTGTTTCAATTAAAATGTTTCAATTAAAAAAGCGTTTATATAATTTAATACTGTAGCGCACAAGGGCCGACTCTCAGCACCCGGCGCCTACCGCTACGTGATCAACTTTCCGTGTTGCCAAACCAAAGGCATCAACCCCTCCTCGTCCTTCTCCGGCACCTTGACGCCGTCAATCTTCGTCAAAACAATGTGATGGTCCTGCACATCCTCGGTATGCTCAATCGTGCAACTTGCCGCCACCATGCACTCTTCCTCCACCCGTGTCCTATCCTCCTTCCCCAACGCAGCCCTCGTCACGTACCGCTCGGCAATGTCCTTCTGCCTTGTCGAAAGCGCGAACAGCCTCACGCCCGCCCCGACCCCGCCGAGCCCCGCGTAGAACGCACTCGAGTGCCCCACATTGAAGCATATCATCCCGCGCGCCGCCGCAGGCACCGTGACGGACGTCGCCGTCATCGCCAGATCCTCCCCGTGGGCCGCGCTGGTTGACACCACCCACATCGCCGACGGCATCTGTCGCAGCAACGTTTTGGTTTGCTTGTCCAGTGGGTAGAACGGCAGCTTGGAGCGCGGTACGTCGAGTGCCACCGCGCGCTTGGCAAGGTACGTGTCTCGGTAAATCGCCTGCACGAATTCCGCCTCGCCTAGGCTCACCGCCGTTACCACCGCCTGTACCACGGCGCACCCGCCCACGACGGAGATGTTCTTCAGCGATAAGTCGGCCGTGACGCCTGTCTTGCGCTCGTCCAGCATCAGTGACGAGGATGATGATGATGACGACGTCGAAGGCCGCGGCGCGAGAAGCTCCACCCTTACCTGGTTGAGGGGGTCTTCCGCGACGAGCGACGCCCTTTTGAAAAACTCGTCATCCGTCACAAATAAGACCACCTGCTCCGGCTGCATGGAGCACCCGCGAAAGTTGTCCAGTTCAATCTCCGCCCCGTCAAACGTGCACCGGTAGTAGTTGGTCACCGTGTGGTGCCCAATGTCACCAACCGCTTGCTGCCGCTCTGCGGCGGAGAGGCCCTTCTCATCGCCGGAGCTCGTGGACGTGGAGTTGGGCTCGCTCCGCAGGGCGGGGCTGAAGATGTTTGCCGAGTAGAGGCTCTTAGCGGGTGCGTCGGGCCACGTGGCCTCGGCGCGGTCCATGATTGTGATAACCACTGACCGACAATCATAGCATCCCCACCGGTAGTGGTTATAAGTTATAACCACTACCGGTTATAGCTTATAACGTATAACCACTACCGGTGGGGATGCTCTCATGCTCTGAGAGCATCCCCACCGGTACGCAATCAAATCAAATCATCAAATAACAACACTTGGCACACTTTTTCTGTAATTTGATTGGCTCCCTAGAATTTGGTTGTTTCGTTATTTGGCTGTTTGATGCTTCGGAAAGAACTGCCCCACCGGTGAGAACCAAATGAAGTACATTCCCCTCGTACTCACCATCGCATCCTTGTACTCACACTCGTACTCACCCTCGTATCGCACCCTCAGTCGTAGTCGCACGCTCACTCGAAACCCATCCCGCGACCTTCTCCCTCGCCACTCTGTCTGCACTCCTTCCCTCTCACCTCCACCGTGGACAAAGACAGACTGCCGGCGCTGTCCTCCCTGCTCACGGACAGCACGCGCTCCCCACGCGACCGCGAGCAGCGCGATCCCGGAGAGAACATACGCGCCGGCGGCAGCGGTGCTGCGGCGGATGATTGGCTCGACAGCCGCGAGCGACGTTCTCCTGCGGCGGCTGCTGCTGCTGAGCAGCGAATCGCACTGCGCTAGCACTGTCTGCGCTTGTGAACCTGTCGGAGGACGAGGCGGCGGCGGCCCTGACGCACGCGGACGCGGTGCGGCTCGCAGCGCAGGTGGTCCTGGACGCGGACGTCGTCGCGCTGCACGCGGCGCTGCTGTCCAACCTGACGCGCTTCGCGCCGGGCGTGGACGAAGCGGAGCGCGCGGACGGGTTTCGGGAGAGGGGCACGCTACTCGTGCTCGTGGAGAGGGTACCGAGTATTCCGAATGTGCTGCAGCTGTCGAATGCGTGCGCGAGCCAGGAGGGGAGGGACGTCCTGTTGGTCGAGGGAAGGCAGGCGGAGAGACAGCTGTTGACGAGGTTGCTGAGATTGCTGGAGGCGGGGGAGGCGGAGAAGAGGCTGGCGGGGGCGAGCTGGGTGCGGAACTGCGCGATGGCGGACGAGTGCCATGATGTGTTGGTGGGGGTACGGTGGCGGTCGCAATGTGCTTTGGGAGGTCAAAGGAGGTGGGACGGGAGGAGATGGCGGAGATTCGCGCCTGGTTGGTCGAGGAAGTGTTGTTGTTGTGTAAGAGCCGGGCGGGGAAGGACGCGCTCAGGGATGGCGGGGCCGTCGACGTTCTGGAGGGATGGAAGGGGGAAGAGCATGCACGCCGTAGTGAGCATTCTGGATCGGCGGGAGACACTGGTAATCTCGAGGCAAATACCGCATCGATGCACTTTTTTGTGGGAAGCCGTTTCGGTCGACCAATAGAACGTGCACAACTGGATTGTCAAGGGTAATCAAACAGAGACCATCCGAACCAAATTCTTGATATTTGGTTCCGATTTTTAGATCGACACCAAAAATTTGATGATTTGGTTGCACCGGTGGGGATTTCAATCGACATCAAATCATCAAATTTTGGTTGTTGGGGTATTAAATTCTACCGGTGGGGATGCTCTCACTCTATCGTGATTTTACTCTGTATTGTCGGCGACTTGCGTCAAAGGGCAGTTGTCGATGTGATTGGTGATGGCCGAAAGCGATGATGAGATTGGAGTTTATTTTTACCTTATTCCAGACCCAAAGTACTGTAAATTAGTTGATTTGTCGGCAGTGAACTACAGTACAACGCAAGATATTTTTATATTGGTGGCCATGAAGGCGGGTCTTAGCTCTGTTGTAAATAAAGATGTAAGGTATATGATAAGGTACACATTAAGTTAAACAAACGGCATACACCGATGCTGTAAGTAAAGAGACGTTAAATTAAAACAAAGGACAAATTACAGTTACAACGCTGCTTACAGTAAATGTTTACTCGGTAAAATTCCTGAGTAAACATTTACTCGCAAGCAGATTAACATTTACTCGGTGTCGAGTTGAAGGTTGCAAGTAAATGTTTACTCAAGAATTTTACTTAGTAAACATTTACTCGCAATCAGATTAACATTTACTCGGTGTCGAGTTGATGGTTGCGAGTAAATGTTTACTCGGTGACATTTCCGGGTAAACATTTACTCGCAAGCAGATTAACATTTACTCGGTGTCGAGTTGATGGTTGCGAGTAATTGTTTACTCGGTGACATTTCCGGGTAAACATTTACTCGCAAGCAGATTAACATTTACTCGGTGTCGAGTTGATGGTTGCGTGTAAATGTTTACTCCTTAACATTCCTGGGTAAACATTTACCCGGTGTCGAGTTGATGGTTGCGAGTAAATGTTCACTCCTTAACATTCCCCGGTAAACATGTACCCGCAACCAGTTTAACCTTTACTGTATGGCCTTTAATGGCTTACGAGACATGTCATACAGTCATTATAAACTGAGTGACATGTGATTGTTCATTCGACGATATGATATCGAGTATAGGTTTACTGTTCCTCGCTTTGCTTGACAGTTAACGTTTACTTACGGATAAAAGCGCGCGAAACCGGAACAATCCTCTCGTATTGCTGCGAACAGTTCGATTTTTAGGTTCCATATAAAAAGGGACCCGACGTTTTTTTATATCGAGCGCCGACCATCATTCTCACGGACGTCACTCTTTTGTTTTCTTGCGCGTTCGTTTTTTCGAAACCGTCACTCTTTTGTTTTCTTGCGCTTCGGTTTCTTTCACACTTGACCGCTTGCTGTTGTCAAGAACGGGTGTGGTTTGTGTCGCTCTGTGTTTCGTTTTCTAGACAGACAAATCGGGGATCTGACATTTCAACTGATTTTTTAGCCTCCGAGTTGTGTCTGACCGACATGTGCAGACAGGAAAAATAGCGCGATCTGCGTCCGTCGAGGCCGAGAGGACAGAGTCGACCCCTCACGGGGTCGATCGCCAGGTGAGAAATCTGACCTTGGCGGGGCTATAGCCACAGCGGGTGAGCCCGCTGGGGCCTTCGATACGCTTCAAGAAAGGGAGCCCTCGGCAGAAAAAGAAGGCCTCGAGGCGTGGAGCCAACTCAAAGTGTCCCCACTTCCATAACCCCTTTTTCGCTACACGTCCAGTCTCAGTTCTAAAGCCCGCAAGTTGCTACAGGGCGCAGTATGAGTCTGTCGAGGCTGTGGGGCTATCCCGCTGTCAAGCACGAAACGAAGGATGACAGGCCCTCTCCGAGTTTCGCTTCCCCAGTGAAACGAAACGCCGCCGCCCTTGCATGTAAAGGCCTCCATGCTGTCGTTTCTATTAAGTGGAAGTAAGCAATGATATCTTAAACGAAAAAATAGCGTGAACTTTATTTGGAATGCAAGATCATATATCCTCTTTCCTACGCTTTTGAATGCATGGACTATGCGCTGCGACGCGTTTGGGGAAAGCAGTTCCAAAGATTTCGAACCTACGCTCATGAATGCGGAATCCTATTTCTAGCATGCGGCATAGTAGTAAAATGGTTCTGCTCGCTGTGCGAAAACCATGTGCAAATCGAGCTGTCGGTATGGCATGCTCATATTGAGGTTAGCGCCCCGAACAATTGGCTGCCAAACACACAAGTTGATACTGTCCTTGCATCACGTGCAGGGCCTTTCTGGGGGCGCAGCAGGATCTGAAATGTTCACATGTAGCGTGTGTTTATGTTGCGTTTGGCAACCTGAAAAGGGGGGTGCAAATCTCATAATGAGTTTCGAGTACCAAAAAAAGGGGCTCGAAACTCATTTTGAGTTTCGAGTACCAAACAAAAGGGGCTTAAAACTCATAATGAGTTTCGAGTACCAAAAAAAAGGGACTCGAAACTCATGAGTTTCGAACCCCCGAAAAAAGGGACTCAAAACTCAAAATGAGAATGGCCTCGAATCATGCGCAGGGGCGCTTCAGGGGCGGGGCAGGTACTGTACTGTTCACATGCACAGTATTCTCATTTTGAGTTTCGAGTACCAAAAAAGGGGTTCGAAACTCATTTTGAGTTTCGAGTACCAAAAAAAGGGACTCGAAACTCAAAATGAGTTTCGAACCTGCAGAAAAAGGGATTCGAAATTGAGGTTGAGGTTTAGACCTACAGTAATTGGTACAGTATGAGTATCTGTACCAGCATCTCTTTGTCCGTTTTCTATTTTAGTCTCACTTGTAGTTTTTTTGAACTCTTTCTACTTCGTCAAACCTATGAGAAGCTTATCTGCCGTGCTGTAGTCAGTTGCGCCCTTTCGAAAAGAGTTGAAATTTTCTTTGCCAATGACGGGTGATGGATTTCTCGACAAACGTCGAACCATGCAATGGACGTTGAGAGTGATTCATCGTTCTGGCAGTGATGTACGGGTACCCGGACTGTACAGCGTACGATAAAAAGAGTTCTATCCGTTCCGGTTCCATCCAAAGTGATCAGCATAATGACCGGGCCACCCACGGGCAACCCACAAAAAGGGGGGTCCACTAAAACGGGACTAAAATCATGATGTACTGTATCTATAAAAAATACGTAACAAGGATATTAAATGTCATGGATGCAGCACTTCGCGAGAGAAGCGGCCCTGGGCTTCGTATGAGACACCGGTTACGCACCCACGTACCTACGGTACCTCGCTTACTCGTGCTGGATCTTCCAGCCTTCAACTTCTTTTGCATTTCTGACTGAATGGATAGAGAATCAAAAGCCTGCAGGTTTGTGGGAGTACAAAAACGTCGCTTCGCTTTATAGGAGGTCTCACGCGTCTAGAGATGAACGCCGTTGATAGGCATGTAGAAAAATCGGGACCCAAGAAAACCCCAGAAAAATCAGATAGAAAAGGGTTCAGGGGATAAGGTCTGCTTGTCTTGCATTCCACAGCTGTGTGGCTCTTTAGAAAGAATGCAAGTCGTACATATCGACATTTTTACTTACCCGACATGAAAATTATGAACTTTGTTGTCTAAGTTCCCCGATACAGCGATATATCCTTTGAGTGCGAAGGCGTTTTTGAGCCATTTTCATTGATGGAATATGCTGTTCAGAGTATGAGCTCATTACCAACCTGCGGAAACCGACGGCGGTCTATCGTACCAGCTGAAGATACGGAGAACATTGTGAGAGAGAGAGTGATGTGGTCTCGTGTATGTGAATTCTTTCATGAATCTACCGATGATTTCCTTCGTGGTATTGGGTTTTCATGTCATCCCGAAGACTTAAAGGAAAAAGACGCAGTTGAAGAACTATGTTCTAGGTCGATCCACTATTTGCGTGATGTCGTAGCCACCACAATTTCGAAAACACTGGACAGCAAGACGTACAAGAAAAGCTATATGCCTGCCGCACGTTCGCAACATAAGCGTAGAATAACTGCCCGCATCGTGAACCTTGCATGGTTTATATCGGTGGGTAGTGACGAACCTTATTCTAACTGCAGCGATGATGGGGTTAAGTACGCATGCCAGCACCTCGTCGCCGAACTTTCCCTGTTCAAAGCAGTGGCTGGGAGCCTGCCTCGGTGGTTGCGCTTGTCGTCTCCTTTTACTTTTCTCTTCATTCGTCTCTGTGCGATAGACTGCCACGTTATTTGGCAGAATGTTATCAATCATGAGGGGTTTGGCATTCAAAATACTCCCGACATGGTTGATTCGTTTCGTGAAGACAAGTTCAACATCCGCGATGTGGTTGAAAAGGTCAAGAATCGAGTTCAAACACAACTTCTGTCCATTCGTCTCGGATTCGTTCACAACGGCGACATTTCCATCGATTTATATGATCCCGCCGCTGTTGACGCTGGCCAGCTTGCAGATAGTGAGGTTTATAGTGATGACATAAGCGAAGAATTAGACCGTGTCGCTGGACTTGTTGTCGCGCTGAATGAGGTTGTGCTGCTCATTTGTGTTGTAGATCAACAATTTTCTGAAACGCTTAGTGCCCTTTGGAGATCAAAAGGGGGTAGTTCCACCAATTGGAAATGGAGAAAGCCAGAGAAGAAAGACCTTGGACCTGCTGTTTTTTATGAAAACGGAAATCCCATGGACATTTTTCGTCACATGATGCTGAGTATTGAATCCAGTAAGACAAAAATGAAAGAAGCCAAAGCAGATGCTGAGACAGAGCTATCTGCTCTAGCCGTCATTAGTCACATGTGCGCAGAAATTGCAAAGATGAAACACAAGACATTGAGTGTGTATGGCTACATGCCAGATGAAGAAGACACTGAACTTGATATCCGAAATGTTCCTCTACAGAACATGGTCCATGGCGTCTGGAAGTCAGCGGCGCGTGCGAATGTGCGAGTCCATGAAGCCCTTTCATCAAAGTTTGGCGTGGGAACAAAAGATTTACGCAGTGCACTCGGTGTTCTGAATGAGACATATTGGACTGGTTTGGCAGTGAAAAAGCGAGATAGTCCTCGGTACAGCATACAAAAAGATGTTGCTTCAACTTTTTTTCATGAGTTTGATCTGCACAGACCAGTTCTCTTCCGTTCGTGAAGCTGCCACCGAGTATGCTATGCAAATGGCATGAATGGAAGTTACTCACTAATGAAAGTAGTGTATGACCAATGAAGTAAAAATCGGTTGTTCTTCAATTTGTTCACTGATAATGTAGAAGTCATATGACGGGAGGTTCTCTGGAAGTGATCGCCCTTCCCGGTACACGGGCTCAAACATCTTACATCCATCAGACATAACCGTAAGCAATGACATATATCTTTCTACGCTCCCTGTCTGCTTCTGCTGAAGCGAAAAAGCACATGGAACTTCTCTGAAATATCAGCAATGTAGGGTTCTGCACATATTATCGGCGCAGAACGCAAAGGTAGTAGTGCACACAAATAATGATACCACACTTCCTTACCAGGCAAAAACGCTTGAGCGGGGCGCAATAAATACTGTACTCTCACCATGAGTTTCGAGTGCCAAAAAAAGGGGTTCGAAACTCATGAGTTTCGAACCCCCTAAAAAAGGGACTCGAAACTCAAAATGAGAATGGCCTCGAATCATGCGCAGGGGCGCTTCAGCTGAAGCCTTTCCAGCACACTGGC
>NW_005178655.1:0-4131 GCF_000350225.1 Chondrus crispus | reverse complement strand
TTTGTTTTGTATCTCGCAGAGGGACGCGCACGGAAGCGAGAAGGGGTAAATTCCTGTCGGCAAGGCACCCTCCCGTCGTTCGGGGGGGAGCCAAAAGGGATAACGCCGAGTCGGTCGAAATGCTGTCCCGCGCAGGAAGAACGAGAAGGTGTGGAAAAGAGGCAGTTGAAATGCGCGGGCACGCGCACGTGAACGGGCCGAATCAAGAGGACGTGGACGATGTGAAGCGCACCGCGGAGAGAGAGAGTAGCCACAGTCGCCGGCATCGCCCTGCGCATGATTCGAGGTGAACAGTATCGATACTGTTGTAAAATGGCGATCGCCATTTTGAGTTTCGAGTACCAAAAAAAGGGGCTCGAAACTCATTTTGAGTTTCGAGTACCAAAAAAAAGGGGTTCGAAACTCATTTTGAGTTTGGAGTACCAAGAAAAAGGGACTCGAAACTCATAATGAGTTTCGAACCCCCGAAAAAAAGGTACTCAAAGCTCAAAATGAGAATTGTCTCGAAGTATGCACAGGGGGGCCAGGGGCGCTTCAGGGACGGGGCAGGTACTGTACTGTGCGCATGTACAGTATCCTCATTTTGAGTTTTGAGTACCAAAAAAGGGGCTCGAAACTCATTTTGAGTTTCGAGTACCAAAAAAAGGGGCTCGAAACTCATTTTGAGTTTCGAACCCCCGAAAAAAAGGTCCTCAAAACTTAAAAGGAGAATTGTCTCGAAGTATGCGCAGGGTCGCTCCAAGGGCGCAGCAATATGTGCAATTTTAACGTGTGCTGTACGTTTATATTGCGTTTCACAGCTTCAAAAAAGTGGGTCTCTTGTTGGGAATGCCCGTAGTGTGTGCTTGGGAGTGTGCCGGGCCCCGTAGAATAGTACACTAAATATGGGTTGGGAACCCATGTTTTTTTGCTTTGAAACGCAAGATATGTCTCGATATGTCAGATGTGTGTTTAGTTAGAAAGAAGGTTCGGTCTCTACAGCTAGCGTCAATATCTCTTCCCGTCTGGGGTTCTTCCTGGCCTTCTAAATCAAGAAATTAAGCCTCGCTGACGAAATTTGTCTATTCTTTGACATGCCCCTGAAACCGTCCTCGCAGAGAAACACCACCCAGATCCAAACAGATAATGTCACGGTCTTATCATTCTCTTCCAATACTGTAACAGATATTATTGTTTTCCGTACGCACTTAGGGTGGAGCCGAGCCCCAATGGGCGAAAGACTTCCCGTAGTCTAGGAACAACTCCTCGCCAGTGCTGATTTCCTGTATGGTCTCAATGATGACAAGCCTGTTCGAGCGAAGCTTATGTTTGCTTGAAGAAGCCACCGATTCCACAAACCGGACATTTGCTGTACGGGAGTGCTTGGCATGACGCTCTTCTACATCCCTGTCATCCGGAAGATACCGCGGATCATTGATGTAGCCTGCGACGCAAAACGGTGCCGGGACGATGAATATGGGATGCTCCTTATCTTCGGCGTCAACTGCATTACTGCGCAGTTCGACGGCCTTTTCAGCGAATCGCTTTTTTCGAACCCCTAGAATACCACTCCCGTAAACCTTGGTGGTTGCATTTTGACCACTCAAGTTCTTGTATACCACTGTCCCGTAGTAGGTGAGAATATCTTCTCCCTTTTTGAAAGAACGCATAGCAAAAACGCCCCTCCCAGCAGAAGTATGCCTTATCGTGGACTCGCAAACAACGAAACCTTTCGCGGCAGCCTCCAGGCTCATGAGAGCCTCTGCGTCCACTGTATCGAGAAATGCTCTGTAATTGCTCGGCCATAAGTCCGGAGGAGTATTCTTGTACTTGAGTGCCAGGTCCACATTACCATTCATGCACGATAGATAACGGTGAACATGTATAGGGAGCCTCTGATAAATCGGTAGGCCGGAAGGTGCGTCCCACAATGATGCATGCTGTGCAGCTTCCCTAGCTTCCAAGTTGGGGTGAGCCAAGAATTCAATAGCAAAGTCAATCTCCTCGACAGAAGCAGTGATATCCGATACTGGCGAGGTGAGCTGTTTCGCAAAGGTTTGAAGGACTCTTACAACCGCGATCTCGACGCATCTCTCATCGAAATCGCAACCAACAAACTTTCGATGCATCGGTAGAGTGAGGCACGCCTTTGCTGTTGCGAAAGTCCCTCCGTATGGGTCGAACACAATATCACCAGGTTGGGAGAACCTTGAAACCATCTCCATCATCAGTCTGATGCTCTTCTGCTCGGGTCGAAGGAACATTCGGACATTCTCATCCACTGAAATGTGATCACTCCCTCCCTTTGACATAGAGCTATTCCCAGCTTCTGGGAACATTACACGCTCATCACCCTCAATGCGGGGTATCCCGTCAACGCAATTTGTCCATGAGGCGTGTCGAGATGGAACATACCCATGAGGTATGTAATTGATTTGCTCGAGTTCATCCTTAAACTCCAAGCCTCGTTTCCAGAAATGAATCGCCGTCTGCACAATTGACATGTGGCTGCATCCCTTCCGGTGGCGTTTCTGGAAGTAGTGACCCGGTGCCCGTATGAAGTTGAGGGGGATTCTTTCAACGTTGAATACCTTCTCGTAGACTTGTCTCAAAGGCTGTGAGGCATCATCTTCATCAATACCGTTCTTGAGGCGCTTATGATTCTTAAGCATGAAATACCACTCTGCGAACTGGAGGGCTGAGCAAAAGACAATCCCGTGTCTACCCGGTTTGAGAACACGGTCGAAGATAGCAACACACTCCAACATGTCAGATCCGGAAAGCTTGTCATGGCTGGAGTTGGGAGATTCCACCTCCCTGCGCGTGTTATAGGGAGGGTCTGTCAAGATGAGTTGCACCTTTCCATCTAGGTAGAAGCCACTCTCTTCGGCATCTGTCTCAAGGACATCGGTCATTGGGACGTCGTGAATGCGGCAGAAAGGACTCATCGTCTTCATGACCCTGTCGTAGGCGAACTGATACCGCTCTTCACCCCTTGTTCCAGACGTTTTATGACGCTTTTCTGGTCTGGTATCCTGAAGATCCATAGGGACCCTATTACCTTCTTCCTTGATACCTTCTTCTTCATCTTCGTCCTGCGATGCTTCCATTGCGCCTATATCAACGGTGTATTCAGTATTGCCCATAGAATCGACTTCAATAGCAGTGACACCATTGTCAACATACCCTATCGCTGCTTTTGTAGGTGCAGATAAGGAAGCGAAAACGGGAGCAACGGTGTCTTTCTTCTCGCACTTGTACTTCTTGACAAATTCCCAGTCCGTGTCTTCCGCACATTCGTATAGGTACTCATGCGTAGAAACCTCTTTCAAGTGGTGAAATAGCATAGCAGTGAGTTCCCTAAACGCGTAATCTTGCTCCTTGGTCCTCTTCCAAGCAGTAGGATCCGCAAGCTTCAAATCCATCGCGGCGTTTCGGTGTCCCCGAAATGTATGGCTCTGTGACGTAGGCGCAAAGCCGCTGTCGCTCTCACCGAGAACCATAAAGGTTCCACTTGGTTCCTTGAAGAGAACGTACGGGGAAATCATTGACTCGCAGCTCTCGAGGCCTATCTTCTTCGCCAAGGATGTCCACGCCTTTACAATGAGTTGAACGGCGAAGCCCAGACGATTTCCGCAGGTATAGCTTATCCGAAACGGACTCGAAATCTTGTTCCGCCGTTTCCGTTCTCTCTGAAAGTAGTCCACAGCAACTTTCAAGGCGTGAATGTAGATAATAACCTCGAATGTATCAGGAGGCTTTGTAGCGAAGTAAGACTTAGGCGAACTTGGCACAGCATATCTTTTGCCCTTGGCTGGAATATACTTGCTCCCAACCACTAACGAGGGGCTGATCTTACCCGACGCGAAGAGCATCTCGAAAAGTTCGAGGATTCGAGAGTCTTTCTCCCCGTACATGACAAAGAAAACTGCAGATTTGAATATTTGCTTCACCTGCTCTGTACCGAGCTCTCTGAGAATAGGTGGTCCGTCGTTGAATAAAGATCGAAAATTTCCGGGATCTCTTCGCTCCCTATTTTTGTTCAGCAGTAACGCCTTTAGTTCTTTGACCGCGCTGTCATCATCTTGCTTGTGTATCCAGCGTAGTACATCAGACGTCTTGGATTCGCAAAGGTTGAAATTTGTTCTGAAT
>NW_005178654.1:0-15015 GCF_000350225.1 Chondrus crispus | reverse complement strand
TCTACTGCTATTAAAATGTTTCTCTGTTTAAATATGTAACTACCGGAGGCAATGCGTTTTCCGTTCGAACGGATAACGCTTTGCCTCCGGTAGTTACATATTAACCGAGAGATCTCTCGGTTTGCCGCCAAGATTTGTCGATGAACGTTTCCGTACCTTTTGTGTTTTCGCGGTCATATGCGAATTTCATCTGGATATTGTCGCACAACTCCAAGTCCTTTTTTGCTTTTCAAAAAGGGGCTTTGGATTTGGATGCCCGCGCGCGTCCTCGAGGGCTGATGCCCCGGTGGCGTCAGGAAACAGTGTCGGAATTGCTTTTATTCGAGATTAGGGGGTGTATTTTATGCAATTTTCGTGCACTGTACTACAGTACACCCGGTAACGGGATTTAGTCTGTTCGAAAAATGAGTGGAGAAAATGCATTTTACCCAATTAGAATGGCCTACATTAATATCAGTTCGCCATGGATTATCTTTATTTAAAGACAGGGCGGTGTCCCACAGTACAGTCCCGAAAAAAAGTATAGGGACTGCATCGATATTCACATTGCTGGCATACAGTATTGTAAAGGACAAATTTGAGGTGCGTCTAGAACTGTAAAAGCAACGAGGAGACCGAATCTGGGGTCGGATTTAAGATCGAGAGCTCATTCACATCATATTTATAGAAACCTTATTTATGAGTGTTCGAAAGTATAAGGTACACAGCAGTTTCTTTAAAATTCCGCTCTACACAATGCAGTATCTCCCGCGAAAATACTGGTAAAAGAGACTAGACGCATACAAAAGGAAGGGGAAAGCACAAAACATGCGGTAGCTCATTTCGACACAGCAAAAAATGCCTCGCGGTACGCATCTGAGCCAGCATGACCAAGGACAGATCCAGGCTCTTCGTCTCAACAATTGGACAATTAGGGGAATTACAGCGCATCTCTCGCGCTCCGGCAACGTCGTGGCCACGTTTTTAGGGAACCTGGGCCTGTACGGGAAGAAGAAAAGGCCCTGTAGGTCCAAACGCATCGGCACGGCTCGACGTGCTCTCTTGCGCGAAGCCCACAAAGGGCATTTGTGTTCTTTAGAGTTGGTTAAGACCCGTAGTCTTCCGGTAACTCCCTCTACTGTGCGAGGTATCCTACGAGCCACGCCAACTATTCAGTACAGCAAAGTTGTCCCCGCTCCGATGATGCTCCCGAGACACAAAATTGCACGGGAGCAGTGGTGTCGCGAAAAGGTCACTTGGACGGTGTCAGATTGGATGAATGTGGTATGGTCGGACGAGAAGAAATTCAACTTGGACGGGCCAGATGCGTTCGGTTCGGGTACTATTGGCACGATTTACGGACCGACAAGGATGTTCTCAAAACGCCAGCAGGGTGAGGATTCTGTAATGGTTTGGGGCGCTTTTTCTGGTACTAAGAAGTTCGCGCTCGCCGTTTTAAATGGAAAGCAGGATGCTAATAAGTATATAGATACATTAGAGTCCTATCTTTTGCCATTTGTGGATCAAGAAATGGGTCCAAGTTGGATGTTCATACAAGATGGTGCATCCATACACCGCGCTAAACGTACTTTCAGTGGTTTGAAGAGGAGGAAATTCCTCTCTTAGAGTGGCCTGCCAAGTCACCTGACCTGAATCCTATCGAGAATTTATGGGGCATCCTAGCGCGAACGGTTTATGCACACCAACGTCAATTTAAGGACGTGGATGAGCTTTTAGAAGTTATAATGGAAGCGTGGGACGAAGTTTCAGAAGAGTGCCTGGAGAAGCTTGTCCGTTCCATGTAAAAGCGGTGCTTTGAGTGTGTAATGGCAAAGGGTGGTCTGACGAAGTACTAGGAGCGATGAAGTTGTGAAAGAAATCCGCTGTACCTTATACTTTCGAACACCCATAAATAAGGTTTCTATAAATATCATGTGAATAGAGAGATTACGAAGCTACAATTTATCCTTAAATCTCGTTACAAATCTACGGAAAATTTTGTGGAACATTTATAGCAGATTTGTTCTCATATATAACTACGAAAGACCAAATATGGGGTAAATATGAGAACTAGCACACGGCATCCCATCGCCAGCGAGTAAGAGACGTCCCCACTACAAGCTAAAGTTTACGATACGTATTCCATCCTGTCTGAACGCTAAATTCTCACCGATCACCACGAATTTTCAACCAGTGCAACCCTCATGCGGCAAACCGAATTTTCTCTCGCTCGTGCAATGCAGCGATATCGGTATCAACGCAGACGCATGCTCCTACTGCATGCAATTAACGCACCTTTGCCGTATTTTATACGAGAATGCGACAAAGCGATGCGTTCTCGTGGTGATATACTACGCATACGGCTTAGATCTGTCTCCATATCTTCTAACACTTTTAACCTCAACATGTACTCAGACGGGTGGTCCCTAAGGGATTTCCGTTTCCCGGTGAAAGACATCACCCGAATAAGTGCATGCATGGGCTGGGTATCGGGGAAGACTAAGCGCAATGGTTACAGGTGCGATCTTATAACGGCCTGTTGCATAGTTAAGCGAGCGCAAGCTTGCATCCCCATGCCGTTGGAAAGATGTCGAATACTTATTCGGTATGCATGCACCTGCGTTGAGTGAAATCTTTTGGGAAGTGTTAGAAACATTTATTGAGAGGAAGGGGTACCTGCTAACTGATCTACGTGACGGAGAGGGCACCCTTGTACGCAGGTAGCATCCAAAATGCAGGTGCGCCCCTAGACAGTTGTGTAGGGTTTATTGACTGCACGAAGATCAAGATGAACAGGCCAGGCGGACACGGTAGTATGCAACGCAGTTGCTATTCGGGGCACAACCGCATTCACTGCCTAATCTATCAGACAGTTACAACACCGGATGGATTAATTTTTTCTTTGTATGGTCCTGAGGTGGGTCGAAGGCATGACTTAACCCTTCTCCGGCAGGGCCAACTTGAGGAGAGACTACAGGGCTGTTTAACTATAGTCGATAGGCAGTATCATCTCTACGGTGATGCTGCGTATATGATCCGGCCCTGGATGCAAGTAGCATTTCCCCGTATATGGGCAACTGTAGAACAGGAGATATATAATACCAGGATGAGTGCTCTGCGCGTATCCGTCGAATGGAGCTACAAGGACCTCAAGCAGCTTTGGTCTGTAAACGACTACGCACGTGCTCTAAAAGTCCGCCAGGCGCCCATTGGACTCATATATATGGCCTCAGCTTTATTTCTGAACTTCAAAACATGTCTTGAAGCCGGAGGGCAGGTGCAAACGTTCTTCAAGTGTGCCCCACCCACTCTGACCCAGTACCTCAATGCAGAGTAAAATATGCGCGCGGCGCGCACAGCGCGAAGCACGAGGGCGAGATCACTGCAACTTGTTGGCAAGGGCCGCAAACACGTCGATCATCTTGCTCCTTTCGAGAATGGCCATTTCCGTTCCTCAATTTCCACACCCATCTTTCTCTCCTCTACATCCAGCTTGCGTCGTTTTGACGCTCGCACGACGTCAAACCGCTTTCCCTCTTCCTCCACACGTCTCTTTTCCAATTCATATCTTCTCTCTTCCAACTCCAACCGCCGACTGTCCTGTTCCCTACGCGACTCCATATCTCGTACAAGGGCTTCAGTGGTATCCTTGTCGGACTCGTAATTGATTCTCCGCCTTGTCTTCCCAACATTGGGGTTCCTCCCCCCTCCCGGCGAAGCGCGACTAGCAGTACCCTGAGAACGGTTCTCTGCTTCCACCTCTACAGTATGACCCGCGGTCTCCCCCTCACCACGAGTTGTCCGGTTTAACGCCATGCTCCTCAGCTCCTCCCCAGCAACTGCCAAACGCTTCTCCTTCTCCGGACGTTGGTCCTTGGCCGCCCGCTCTTTCTCTGCGTGCTCGTCCATATCTAAAATGAGATCATCGTGCAGCGTCTCCCTCTCCGCATACACCTCCACTTGTCCCGACGATGCCATGGATTTCTTATAGTCCGAACGTCGTTTCGAGATAACCACCTTGAACCGATCTTCTAGACTCTTCTGGGAGGGCGGGTCCTTCTGTCCTAACAACGCCGGGGGCGCCGTGGATACGAATGTAGAGTGAGCTTCCTCAAATAAAATGCCTAATCGACCCCATGGTGCCACATGCGCTTCCGCAACCGACACCGCTTTCATAAGCAGGATGTCGGCCGAGTCGCTGAAGCGGAAGCGCTTAGAGCGAGGAGCAAATTTTTGCTGGCGTGCATGTGGGGGAGAGGGGTCGCCGCACTGCGTAGGTGCAGTTTGGAGAGCGGCTGCAGAGATAGAGTTCGCAGGCGGAGGGGAAGAAGCTGTGGTCTGAGAGGTGGGTGTGTTGCCTTCGTGGCGTGTCGGAACAGGAGAGGTCCGGGCGAGGGTGGCGTGAGATTCATGAGACGGAGGGGGCGGGGACAATGCAGGAAGAGTCAGTGGAGGTGTGAATGTGCGAGAGGAGGGGGATGCCGTGGTGTTGGGGATACGAAATGGTGGAGAGATGAGAGGGATAGATGGGGTGCGTGATGTTGTTTGAAATGGAAAGGGCGTTGATGCAGGGTGTTCAAACGTCCTTTCTCGGTTTCCGGCGCCAAAAGCATGATTGAATCAAGTGCATATAGAGGGGTGGTTCTGAGGTACCTTTTTTAATTTCGTTATGGGGTTGCATCCAACGAAATCATTCTACGGTGCGGGGAGCAATTCTCGTTAGGCAATGACACCTGTCCCGCATATCGAAGATTTGTCGTGAATTTGTCGTATTTTAGAGCTTCGTAATCTCTCTAATGAGCTCTCGATCTTTAAATCCGACCCCAGATTCGGTCTCCTCGTTGCTTTTACAGTCGTAGACGCACCTCAAGTTTGGCCTTTACAATACTGTATGCCAGCAATGTGAGTATTGATGCTGTCCCTTTACTTTTTTTGGCACTGTATCAGTTCGGTGACTTTTGCCGAAATATGGGCCAATCCATTTTCCCCGGAATGTATAAAGTGGGGTACAGGGGGGGTCGCTCAATAGTGCCTAATTTAGTGCCTAATTTAGTAGTGCTTCCCTCTATATAGTGCTATGGCTCACCCTCTGGCACAGGTTATCATAAGCTCACACGTGTATCATCCGGCATGGTTCAGTACTGTTGCGGATTCAAATTTGATTTCTACGCGACACGTGGTACACGTGAGAGCTGCATGCGCGGCACACCCCGACACTGTCGGGTGAGGGAATCTAGGGGAGGCGAGGACGTTGCGGGGAAGCGAGGACGTTGCGGGGGACGAGAACGTTTGGACCCTGTGGTGTCGTTGGGCTGGAGGCTGACACAAGGCGCTGAGAGGAGCCGCCCGAACCAAGGGAGGTGTCGGGCGGAAGCGCGGACAAGACGTTGGACGTGGGCATAACGTTGGGCTCGGCGGTGCGCCAAGGAGAACGGCGAGATCGGAGACGGCGAGATCGGAGAGGACAGGAGACTTAAGAAGACCAGGAGATCGCGACGGAGGGGCTGAGGCAACGGCCCGAGTCTCGGGGGGTGGCAGCTGGTGCCGGCACGGGACTTGGGGGACGGAACGGCCTCCAAGGGCGGCGGGTATCGGGAGTATAAGATAGACGCGACGCGCATGTAGGAAAGGTATCGAAGAAGCTACAGGCGAGCTGGAGGTAAACTCGAGGACTACTTTCAGATCCTGCTGCGTCCGCGATCGGTGAGGTATGCGGCTTGGACTAGTCGCAACATAACAAATTTGGTGGTGAGTACCACACCTGATTGTCCAGGTCTGGATTGACAGGGACAAGGAACAAGGGCCGGGTGGGAAGAATGAACCCATCAGGAGACCGAGTCGGTCAGGGCGCAGGACCTCCAGGGCTTTGGACAAAGCAAGAGGAAATGGAGGAGAAATTTGCGCAGATGACGACAAATGACGGAACGATCGAGACTGGAGGGGCATCGCGGGACAGGCGCCAGCAACGGTCACCGATTGAGGCTGAAGGTCTGGATCCCTTGGCACCGTTGGAGTCTTTGAGGGAGGTTATGCAGGAGATCCTTACCAACCTGCAGGACAATACAAGGGCAATCAGGGCAGTCGGGAGCGCAGTAGGAGACCTAGGGGAGCTCCTCGATGGGCGCTCGGACGACGATGGAGCCCCCTCGCATGCCCATTCCCCACACCGTGGCAGGGAGGCCGGTCCACGTGGGCGGGGTGTGGCGCCGGAAGCGCAACCACCCGCAGGTGGCTCAACGCCGGGCACGCCCTGTCAAGAAGGAAAGGGCCCCAGGCGAGGCATGGACTTGTCCGCCGCCTCCATGGACGACAGCGAACTGCTGAAACCAGGCACCGCATTCAAGATCTACGCTAAATCCTTGGAGCCTGTCCGCATCTCAACTGCAGGAGATACGAATTTTTTCGCGGCACACAAGGCATGGAAACTGATCCAAGACTTTCCGGTTCACCCCAACCATCAACGCCGCTTGCTGGCCTCGGCATTCTCAGGGACCGCCCTATCGGTTTTCGAGCGGATTGCGTCGGCCAACCTACAGTGCTGCGCTGAAGAACTCTGGGTCTAACAACGGTATTAAGGGTACCTCTCGCCCGATGCGTTATACAGTGCTGATGGATGACATCAACTTCACTCCTGATGAGATTCAAGGTCTGACCTATCGTCTTTGCTACCTCTTCGCCAGGAGCACGAGAAGTGTCTCCATCGTTCCACCAGTTTACTACGCGGATCTTCTTGCCGTGCGTGGGCGTGCGTACCTATCTGCGAGGAATCCCTCTCGTTTTGAAGTGCGCCCAGACCAGCCACAGATGCCACTTGCGCAAGATTCTCCTCTTCCGACGGAGTATGCAACGGGCATTCCCAAATTGCACGAAAACTTGGCTGGCACCTTGTACTATGTGTAGCTTCTAGCAGCTACAACTGCGCTCTAATACGTTCATAATCCTCTGATCCCGGTAGATGAATCTCTCATGGCGTCCTAATACTGTGGTAAAGAACACGTCATCGTGGAGATGCGCCACGTGCAACCTGAAGCATCTCAGAAATGGACTCGATTTTTATTTTTGCAGTCGCCCGCCCTGCCAGCATACCACGGTGCCTTTCTTCCTCGTCAATACGCTGCCAACCCTCCCATGTGACTGCCTCCGCTGATGACGTTCTCAACCATTCGTGCAGCCCGGGTTTTGCGTTTGCCAACAAATCAGGTAGTTGAGAAACCACAGACTCTGCATCCCATTTGTTGTCCCCAATTATTCCTGTGGCTTTCCCATTCGCCCATCCCACGCGATACCCTGAGCCCTCATCCGGACAATACCCAAGGCTAAGAAATATGCAACTGTGTTCTTCTTTGATAAACGATTGGTCTCCTGGTTTCTCGTCTCGAGTTGTCAGTTCCATATCAATATTTCCATTGGGTAAAAGCTTGAAACTCTGAGGTGAAGACAAGAACTGTAAATGGAGCGTCTTGCTTTCTCCCACTCCCTTCTCACTCCCTGCGCTCCCCGCGCTCCCCGCATCCTCCGTTCGCTCAAACAGCAGTTTCAACGCCCGCTTTGACGTTCTCTGTAAATCCGGGGACTCTAAATCCCGCTGCAGAAGGCTGTGACTGCACTTCGTAATGATACCAGGTATTTTCGTGACAACCTCGCGAAGCGCGGCTGTTGTCCAGGCAGCGCGGGCCGGGTTTTTCCGTCCAACCACTGACACTGTTTGAATACGCGCCTTTTGAAGCACGTCAAGAGCGCGCGGAGACACATCCGTGTCTGCGAAATCCTCTGTTGAACGAAGCAGTGTACGCGCAACATCGATCGCCACGTTTCCTAGGCCAATGACCGCGATGTCGGTGCCGGATGAGATGCGCTTCTCAATATCTGCCCTTTTTCCTGTTTCGATCTCTGGGTGCCCATTGATCCATTTGACGAAGTCATGAGCGGAATGTACGCCCTGATAGGGAATCTCTACGTTAGGAAGACGACGAGGGGCTTTGGCGCCCGTTGCAAAGACAGTGAGGTTGTATAGTTGTGAAAGAGTATCTTGATCGAGGGGCGTTCCAGGCCCAGCGGATATGTTTCCGTAAAAGGAAATGTGATCACGATTCGACTCGATGAACGATGAGAATTGGGATATCGCATTTTTGGTCGAAGGATGGTCTGGCGATACTCCATAGCGAACAAGGCCGAACGGAACGGGTAAGCGTTCTAAAATGTCAACGTGCATGGTAGGATATCGTCGGAGAAGCGCTTGGGCCGCGTAGATTCCCGCCGGGCCAGAACCGATGACCGCGCAGCGCATGACGAGAGACTCGCTTCTTCTTCGGGAAGGAGAGCGGACGGGAAGATTGAAAGCGCTGTTACAACATGATCTTCACTGAGGTACGTTTCGATTTGAGTCAGAAGGGGCAAAGTTTGAGGGGATTATGCGTACAAGGCTCCGCAGTTGGTCATGAGCTTTGTGAATTCATTTTGAGCCTTAATTTTATCCTTCTCCTTGCTCTTTCACGCTTCACGCTGAGAGGTTTTGAACCGCAACCAATGACATCTGGCGCCACACACATTCTTTATTCGACCTTCGCGAAGCATTGGTTGGGCTGTGCCATCATGGGCATGTTTGCAATCGGTCTGCACCAGAAATCGCAGCATTGCGACTTTGCTAGAATCTTCATGGACGTGGCCTCACTTTGCCGCGTCTCAAACTCTCACAACCCCGTATCCCGTTCACGATTCTGCAGTAACGCAAGAGCAGCGTCACACATTCCCGAAATATCGCGACTTATCTTTACTCTTCTAACACCCCTGCTCTGGGGTTTTTGAATTCTGTACAACCTCTGCAATAGCCTCTGCTACCTGCGCTACGTTATTCTCGTTGAGTCCAGCGATGTTGATCCTCGAGTTTCCCGTCAGGTAGATATGGTGAAGAACCCTCATTCTTTCAACTTGCGAATACGTCAGCCCCAACAGCACGAACATACCCTTCGTCTGTGTAATGTGCTTCCAATGCCCCGCTACTTTCCTTCGTTCAAGCTCATCCCTCAACCTTTCCCTCATCTTTCCAATCCGCCCTACCACCTCTTTGATTTCCAATAACCACTTTGCTCTCAAAGTATCATCTCCCATCACCTTGGCCGCGATAAGCGCCCCATGTGCCGGTGGGCTTGAGTACATGCCCCGCACCAGCCAGCTCAGCTGACTCAAGAGATTAGTTGCCGTGTCTCGGCCCGGCACCTTATCTGCCACGCATACACTTACTGTGCCCACCCTTGAATTGTACAGCCCCAGGTTCTTGCTGAATGACTGCGCCACAATGACATTGATCCCTTTTCTAACGAACGTCCTCACAGCACATACATCCTCCTCCATGTCACCACTCGCCAGTTCCTGGTATGCCATATCAAACACCGGCACTAAACGCCTTTGTTGAACAACGTCAGCCACACGTCTCCATTCCCGCTCCTTGAGATCCGCGCCCGACGGGTTATGCGCACACGCCTGCAACAGCACAACATCTCCACGTTTCGCCTTCCCCAAATCGGCGAGCATTCCGTCGATATCCACGGCATGCCTGTCATAGTCATAGTACCTATACCTTGCCAACTTGAGTGCCTCCATGGGAACCATTTGGACATGATTAGGCCATGCCGGCAGAGACACATGGGCCTCCTCAGCGCCCAGCACGCGCGACGCCAAGGAGAGCGCGAGTCGGAGCGCGCACGAGCCGGATACTGTGTGCAAGCACGCGACACGGCCGCTCTCAAAGACGTCGTCGCCGTAGATCAGGCGGGCGGATTGAGAAGCCAGGTGTTCGAGGCCCGAAATGGGGAGGTAGGCGTGGTCATAAGTTGACGAGGCTGCGATGGAGAGGCGGGCGTCGCGCACGGCACGGAACTCGTGGACGTTTCCGCCGGCGTCGCGGTAGGCGCCGACGGATACATTGACGGCCAACGGGGAGGGATCTTGCTGGTACGCTTGATGAATGGCCAGAATTGGATCTCGTGGGGCGGCAAGGACGTCCCACTTGGAACGCTCAGAAGTGGATGGGACTGGGTCGGGTACACGCATGGTGAATGGAAAAGTTTGGATGAGCAGAGCGAACAAGGCCGAATACCAGCGACACGGTTAGACGCAACTGGGCTTGGACAAATGGGCGAGATGTAATGAAATAGTAGCCGCACGCGAGGCGTGCAAGCATGAAGATTATTGCTCAGGTGGGTGCGATGTATGGCCTTGAGCACGCACTACAAGCACATTGAAGGCGGCGAAGCGCGATAAGACACGGAAATGGCAGCATGATCTACTGCAGTTGCGGGGCGTGGAAGGATGCGGATGCGCTACGTCTGGATGAGGTCGACAAAAGAAATGAGTCGTGGAGGACTAGACGCCACCTTGAGGATAGAGATAGACAGCGCAAGGAAATGTGGCCTGTGAGGAGGACGCGGAAGGCACATCCACACGACACAGGATTTGCGATAGTGATGCGGTACCCTGAAGGGTACAGTAGCGAGTATGTGGATGAAACAGGGCTGGAGCGAATCATTGGACGTCGGCGGCTGTGGAACGGCTGCGGTCATGCTAGTGGACGGACGTGGAATCCTGTCATCTACGCGCCCTATCGCAGAGCACTGGCAACACGTGGAGATATAGCTCGGCAATACGCGCTGTTATTGCAAATGTTCCTTTCTCTTCTCCCTTCTCTTCCCTCTACCCTGTGGAAGCGCAGGTAGAAAGAAGGTTCCGAGCCGAACGATAACGCACTCCATTTCCCCATGCCCTCCGCTCCGAAGGTCCCGGGAGAGGAGTTCGAGGAGGTGGGGGAGGGGCTCTTAAATCAGCGACTGCGCCGCTACGTGTATTACGTGGCCAGGTGTCAGTGGAGGAGAGACTCTCACCCGACCTCAGACCTCAGCTGCAAATTTTGCAACCAGCCAATTACATACAGTACACAATAGTTTTAATGTACAATGCTGCGTGTAGATTCCACCCCTCAACCATATTCGCGTGCTTTGCGCGCATCGCACGACATCGGGGCGGCTGTTATCTTACTTGCCGCTGCTCTGTCCTACCCTTACCACCTTGTACGTGAACGAGGTGAGCAATAAACGTGATCGAGAGTGTGTCTTCTCCCGGTGTGAGGGGGCGAGCTGCCCCCGGTCACACAACTTTATGTCATCCAGTCCGAGACTGGTGGGCGCGATACCGCGCCGCCGTCGAGTGTAGATTACTAATTAATAGTTAAATCTACGATGGTGCGCATACAAAATTCTCCCTTTTGGTCCGACTACATTCGTCGCCCAATGCCAGCCGTCCAAGTATGGACGGCGGCGGTCCGGAGCGTTCTTATTGGACGAAATGGCTTTCGCCACCTCATGGCCAAAGGCCCTATGATATGCCTATCTTGGCACCGTCCTTCGGAAGACATATTCCGTTCAACTGAACCACATCACAAACTTTTTGATGTAAAACTACTTCCGGACCCTTGCACCATCTTCCTGTGGCTTTGTCAAACATAGATCAAAGACTTAACAACACCTTTGTTCATCGACCAATTTGTTTTGTATGCTCATTCACGCAGTACAACTTCTGCAGTTGAAAAAGCGACACAGCATTGTGCACACTTCCCACAGAACACAGGGCACATTACACAGAAAACTCTTTCCTCGACGTGACCACAACGTAGCAACTACTCTTTTGACAAGAAAACCAGTAAACTCCCAAAACCTTTGCAGGAAAAACGGAGAAGGTAAATCGAGCAGGACGGTATCACACACATCTGCTAGAAAATAAAACGACGCAAAACAAAGAAACTGTTAGACGTAAAACGCAGTGGATATTGAAACATACCGATTAGTTGAGTGTGTACCGTCCCTTGGAGTAGCGCTTTCAGTACCTTAAAACTTCTCAAGACGAATTAGGTCAACCATTTGACTTAATGTCTGAAGTGACATTATCTTTGTCAATAAATCTGCAGGTTGATTCTCAGAGCTCACATGAGTCAGCTGAACCACAGAATTCTCAATAAGTTCACGGACATGGTGAATCTTTAAGTCGATGTGCTTATTCTTTGCAGAGACTTGAGAATTCGTAGCGAGAGATTGAGCTGCAGTACTGTCAATCATGACATTACTTGCGACAAACGCTTCCTTATCATTCCATTGCAATGCATGAGCGAATTCCCAGAACAGCTTTCGAAGCCATGATAATTCCTTAGTGCAAGAGGAGAGAGCAATGTACTCGGCTTCAGCGGAGGACAAGGAGATGACTGTTTGACGTTTGCTTCTCCAATAAACTGGTGCTTCGTTGATGGCGATAATGAATCCAGTTGTTGACCTCCTCGTGTCTTTGCATCCTCCCCAATCGGCATCAACGCAAGCAACAATAGAGTCTGGGTTGAAGTTGCAATTGCGTCGGAAATGTAGCCCATAGTCCAATGTACCAGACACATATCTCAAGACACGTTTCAAGTACGACATGTGTCGGGGGGTGGGTGCATGTAAGTGGCGGGCTAAGACAGATATTGGGAATGAAAGGTCTGGACGGGTGCAAACTGCCAAGTAGTTGAGACCACCGATGATTCGGCGGTACTGAGAGTGCTCCTTTTGCGACAGCAAGTGTTCACCTGGATGTGCAGGGAGCAGGTCCGCATTCAAAGGCAGAGGAGTCCAGACCGAGTTGGCTTGATCAAGTCCGTGAGTCAGTAGGAGTGACTCAGCATAGCGCGTCTGATGGACCTTGATGTGGTCGGGTTCTTTGGAGATCTGCCATCCAATAAAGGAAGAAAGTGTACCAAACAACTTAACGTTGAACTGAGCCGACAATCTTTCCTTGAACCATGACATCAAGTGCGTGCTATTGGAGGCAAATGCTATGTCATCGACCACAATAGCGACAATGACAAACTCGTTGCCTTTGCGGAAGAAGTAGAGTCGAGCGTCGTATCGCGAGGTGTTGAACTTCCAAGAGTTCAGACAAGTCTCCAGTAGAGAACCCCATATCTTTCCGGCTTGCTTGGTTCCATACATGGAACCATGTACTTCAGCAACATGACCAGGCTTCCTTTGAAGCCGACTTGAATCCGTGGGCTGTTCCATAATAACTGGAATGTCAAGTTTGCCGTAGAGATAGGCATTAGAAATGTCTGCGCCTTCGAGCTCCAGGTTGTGACTACTTGCGAACGCCAGCAAGATGCGAAGCGTTTCGTGTGTGGCCACTGGAGCGTAGGTGTTGTCTGGATCGTAGTCAGTGAATGGCTTCTGCTGATCACCACGTACACAGCACCGAGCTTTGTGAAGGACGTTCCCAACGTCGTCAAGCGGCTTGAGTCTGAATACCCAAGTGAATGGGACTGGATGCATATCTACAGTCCGAGGGATAAGCATCCATGTCCGACGTTCGACAAGAGCATCGAACTCTCTGTCAATGGCGGCAGCCCAGTTTGGGTCTTCACAGGCGCGTGAGAAAGAACGCGGAAGAAGCGGATCGCGAATAGTTTTCTTCGACACAAACACTGTAGGGTGATGTGTTAAGGCTGCAGTGAGTACAGATATCAACTGCTCTTCCCCATCGTATTCGCCTTCAATACTGGGAGCCGGATCTTCGTCTGGAAATGTTGGTTGTCCGAAGGCATCGAGTTCCATTTCACGGGAGATACCATCCATAAATGTCGACATACTCGGTAGATGCTCCGAGTTGTCATGATGGAAGTCTTGTGCACGCGTGATGATTATCTTCTGCGTGGACGGAACGAAGATGCGAAATAGAGTGACTTCACTTTCCATACCCACGAAGTGTCCAAACACGGTGCGAGGAAGAAGCTTCTTCTGGCGAGTGGTTTTTGGTCTATAGATGAACGCATGTCCTTTCTGCCCAAATTCCGGAACCATTGTGAAGTCGATCCGAGTATTAGGGTTCCAAGCCAGAATGGGAATTTCACCTTTGATGCGCTCAGAGGGGGCGCGATTGCGGAGCCAGTTGCCATGATTTATGGCCTCTCCCCATAGCTTGAGGGGTAGGTCACTCGCAAAGAGAAGAACTCTTGCTCTTACCCAGTGTTCTTGGATAAGTCGTTCTGCAGATCCGTTGCTTTCAGAAGCGTAAGCAGGAGAGTAGTCAAGCTTGATGCCGTAATGGTGACTGAACTCCTTGACGTCTTCCCCTTTGTTCTCCCCAGCCCGATCCAGCTTAATGTTCTGAAGCCGAAGCTGATCGTTAAACTCAGTCTGTGAGCGGTTGCGGTACCATTCGAGATGTCTATATGTCTCATTCTTTGTCATGAGCATGAAGACATCAGACTTACCAGTGTAGTCGTCCAGTATTGCAAGTGTGTAGGAGTTCCCAGCGACACTTGGAGTCACAGGACCTGAAATGTCAATGTGAATCAACTCCAGTGGCTGTTTTGTGATGAATCCACTTTTAGACAAAGGAGCACGATGAGCTTTCCCTTTTAAGCAAGGGACGCAATCGAGTTGCTGAAGGATGGATTTTTCAAAGAACGGAACAGATTCGACTGCATGAGAAAGCTTGATGTAGCGGTTAATGCCAAGGTGGCCAGTCTTCCCATGCCACTCCAGGGCAGGATTCTTGTTGACGTTCATAGCGACTGTTGTCAAAGACATGTTTGATTTTGAATTGTTCATGTCGAGAGTGTACAATCCATTCTTCTTCTGAGTTTCCCACAAAATCTTCCAAGTTCCTTTCTCCATTAGGAAACATGCGTTGTGCGGACGGATGTCGTCGGTAAACGCAACAATGAAGTTAGAACTTAGGAGCCCGACTGAGAGAATGTTGGAAGAGAAGTGAGGGGCATGGTAAGCTTCGATTACCATGCCACCGCCAAGAGGGATTGAGACTTCTCCTTGGCCAACTAGTCTTGACACACCAGATGCAGCCATGACATCTTGTGAAATACGTGAATAGTTGATGAACGATTTTCGAGAATGGAAGAAATGATGCGTAGCACCGGAGTCAATGTGCGCGCAGGACCTCTTCGCGCTAGATACTTCAGCAATTTGGCTTCGGAAGTCGAAGTCGTTGTTTTGTAGTTGCACCATG
>NW_005178653.1:182232-352171 GCF_000350225.1 Chondrus crispus | reverse complement strand
GCAAGAGCGGGTCCCCCAGCGCAAGGGCCTTCAGCGACCACTTGCGCCACGTTCACAACATCCCTACTCCCCAGGCCGCACAGCGCTCTAGACTCGCAGAAGAAGCCCTCTCCTTCCACCGTACCTCTATTTCCGATTCTCCGCTCCTTTCCGACTACCTGCAGGCTCCCCAATTCCTCCCCGATCCGGCAATCACTCTTCCGATCAAGAGCCTCCCCCGCTTCAAGGATTCACTTGCAAATTAGTCTACTTCTGTCCTCTTTGCAAGCTCTCCAAGGGCACCCCGAAACGGCTTCGACAACATATGAACTCCGTCCACCCGCCTGATGCACCCGGAAACCCCTCGCCGACCGAGGTTGATCAAATCATTGGCCGCGGTGCTGTTCGCGCCCAGTCTCTGTTTAGTGGTGCCAAGACCAAATACTTTCCCGTTACGGCCGAAGAGCCAATCGGGGAAATGGTCACCGTCTCCCAAGTCCCCGTCGGCATTCCTGACTCAGAAGAAGAAGATCCCATCCAATCCGCCCCGGTGTCGTCACCCCTCCGCATGGACACAACAACCGACTCAACTCTAGACCTCATCACTCCAGACCCCAACTCCCCGTCTTATGAGCTCCACAAATGTGCCGCCGACGTACTGGCCCGTCTAACGTGTTCCAGTTCGGACCTGGCCCCGGGTCGACGATCTCATACCGAATTGGAGGAAAATGACGCAGACTCCGGCATCGCCCTCCGCAACACATTCCTGTCGATCACCGACTTTGATGAAGCCCTCGACGCTCTGCCTTTACGCCGTGAGAAGGCAGCTCAACTCACGGGTGCCGTCACGACGGAGGACGTTCAAGCAACTTTATCCACGGTTGCAACCTGCGTCCATCTATACTTTCAAAGTATCGCCAAGGTCGTCAGGGACGTCACGCATGGATTTCGTCAAGCGATAAACCTCCACGGCACTACGCCCTTCCGACGGGTTCAATCCGTCGCAGAACGAAGATATGCTAGTCATGTTGCCCGCCTCCTCTTCTTCACTCATCAGACACGGGACGCCGACTTTTCCCGTAATGAACAGACTTCCGTCGTGATCGACGCCTTCTTTCATGAGCTCAATCGCACATCTCTCCACGAGACCCCAGGTGAAACTCTCTCCCACGCCTTACACAGTCGCCTTCACGATGCCATGAAAAGCTTGCTCCTCGTCCGGCTCAGGCATGTCGACCTCCTCACCAACTTGGCCGTTCGTAATTTTGTTGTCGCCGCTACCGTCGTTGCAAGTTCCGCCCCACTCTTCGCCGAGACTTCCCCGACCCTCAGACTCGCCGAAGCCGGTGACATGAGTCACATTCTTGCCGCCCTCCAATACGCTGTTTCCGTGACAGCGATTCAAGAACTACGCCGAGTAGCAGAAACGCCCCTTCCGGCCGCCCATCTCAACGAGAACCACCAAGATCCAGCTGCTGCCATCATCGCAACCGTCGATCAAGATGCCAACACTGCCGCTACATTCATACGAAAAACTTTGGATGTCATCATGCGAATCATAAAACATGAGGAAGGTCCAATCTCTTTCGCCGTCTGTGCCATTCACAAGCAACACCCTTGTGGAATCATCAAATCTCACCACCTCTCCATGCCTCTTTTGGGGACGATCATCACAAACCAACACAAGACTTTCGACAAGTTCTTCTACGAACACTGTCTTCTGGGGGCCGAGCTTCCTCCTGATTTCCAACGACTCGTTTTATCTCTGCGTGACGACCCCACGAACCGCGCTCCTGGCTTTTCCTTTCTCTCCTCCCTCACTCACCACGCTTCCTGGGTGCAGGCCAACGTTGCCCATCTCCTACATGCTCTAATGAATCCATCGTCCGATTACCTCCATCGCACACCTTGCGTCCACCCCACATGTTCCTTTCCGCGCAGGGTTCCTACACAAGATGAGGCATCCGGTCTTGGCCCATCCCCTACCTCTACTGCTTCCTCTGGCCAAGACCGAGAAATTCAAGTCGCTGGTGTTCGAATGACGAAAACAGGAGTCTTGCAGTTTCTCGCTCATTGCCAAATCATCCAAGACTCCCTACTTGCTATGATGCATTTTCGTCCGGATCTCCCGGTCGAGCAACCGAGATATGCACTTATAGGCTACAAAATGGGGAGAACAACATCCGGAACATCTTCATCGGCCACCACTCCGAAATTTTGTTCAACCCTGGCTACTGCAAGTCAAGGGCCGCGCTCGGTTACAACCGCGCGGTGTACCGATTTCCCGACAAGCAAACTTCGTTCCGAATGATCTCATACTTGTCGGTCATTCGCCCCTTGGAATGCGAAATGGTCAGAGCTCTCCATGGTGATGAAGCCATGAGAACCCATTGGACATTCTTATTCGCCAACAACGGCCAACGTTTCTCACCGGCACGTGTCACAAAGGTCATCAGGACTGCCCTGCAATCCAGGAGCATTCACATCTCCTTCAAGGATTACAGGCAGTTCACCAGTGAAATGGTTCCGCTTATATGTCAGAATAAGCTCCACAGCAGCATGAATGACATATTGGCAGAACACACCACAGCCGGACACCAACAAGCTGCGCATACCTCCTCTATCGCCCACAAACACTACGGACGAACTACCTCGCTAATGCCCGACTGTCCCGCCGCCACGCTAACAAAGCACCGCCAATTCTTCCATGAATGGCACCGCCATCTGAAGCTGCCGTCATTTTATAGTGACCGCGCTTCTTCACAACCGCTCCCCCTCCAACATTCACAGCAACTCCAGTCTCGAGTGACCTCGCTATCCCAACATGAGCCGCAGCCTGTCTTCCAGGTTCATCAACCGAAACCCCTCCTTCATGCTCTCAACGGAAGCACAGCAAACGAACTGCAACAACTGCAGCCAAACCCCTCTGCTCTCAAATTCCCCAACACTTTCGCTGTAGGGTCCCACTCCAATCACAGTATTCGCCTCGATAACCCCCCGAACCATATCCTCCCTCCCCTCGTCAGGCCTCTACTGTCCGCTCTCAAAAAGGCCACACGTTCTAAATCTGCGGAATTCATGTCTCAAACGCAGTTTGCTGTCACAGCCACTGTGTCCGCGTCGCAGAACAACACCCTCGTACTGATGCCCACCGCATCAGGCAAGTCTATGGCAGTCCTTCTACCAGCTTTCATGGAAAAGAATATCAAGTCCACTATCGTAGTCGTTCCCCTCAAGGCCCTTGTATCGGAGTACATGAGGCGCGCGACAAACTTCGCCCTACTCGCATCACATTGCGCGAATGGACAAGGATCACTGGAATTTGCCGACCTCTACATCTTCACGGCCGAACAGTTGTCGCGGCCGTCTTTCAAAGAGCTGGTTGTTCGACTTATGGATACTAACAGGCTCGCTCGAGTAGTCATTGACGAGGCTCATCTCACAGCCATGTGGCATCATTTCCGCCCTGAATTGAAGTTTTTGCGTCGATCCCTTTCTATCATCCCAAAGTCAGTCCCTCGTGTACTCCTCAGTGCTACCGTCCCACCCTGCGAGAGAAGAATCATTCTAGAGCGCCACGGCATTAACACAGCCTTCCTTTTCTCAATGCCTTCTCAAAGAAGGATTCTCCAGTTTTTTGTTCATACCTTCAGTGACGACTCTGACCCGGGCCTAAACACTCGCACTCCTGAAGGCTCCTTTGCCACCGCAAAAGAAGTCATGAAGATGAATGCAGTAAGCTTTCTGCATCAGCACTTCCTCGATTGCACCAACGCCCCAAAGCCGTTGCCCAAAATATATAGAATCATCGCTTTCGCCCTGACCCGCCAAGAAACAACTTCTCTCCACAAAAGCCCTGACGGCCGCATATGCACAAGGAAGTGTTGCCCACTCCAATCAACGCATCGCAATCGAGCCGCTCATATATCATGCCGGCCTCACTAAAGAAGCTCGCGAAAAGGCCCACAACGACTGGACAGCAAACGAAGAGCTCTACGACATCATAACAACCAAGGACCTCGTACCTTCAACTCTGTTCCGTATTATGGTTTGTACTTCCGCCTTCGGTACCGGAATAGATGTTCCAGATGTTCGAGCAACCGTTCATCTTGGCGCCGCAAGAAGCCTCGTCGACTTTGCACAGGAGAGTGGCCGGTCTGGACGCGACGGACACCACGCATTCGTCTTCGTCCTAAACTCAACCCAGTACAATAAGAGCTTCGAAACCTCCCTTCTCAAAAAGGGCAACATTGACGAAAATGATCTCGCAGTAACGAACCGAAACGAGATGATGAATTGGGTCCTCAACATCACGGATTGCCGCAAAGATGCACTTTACACAGCCATGGATGGCCAAGTCTCTGGTGTCTGTCGCTTCGACAAGCACGCAGTCTGGTGCGATGTTTGCAGATCTATGTTCCCCTCCTAGCCAACTAATGCACCGCACACCCCTCAGAGTTCACAATTTCACACACCGGATACCTCTAGACCTTGGGATGCAAATTCGCAATCCCAGTCTCAGCAACATTCGCTTCCCACCACACCATCGCAATCGCAGTTGCCACCTCCACATCAAGATCAAAATCAAAACCATCTCGAGCCTCAACGGCAAAACCAAATCGGAGCCACCACATCCACGCAGCACAACTTCGATGAAATGCTTCTCTTGCTTGAGCAATCCGCTCCAACCAACCCCCCTCCAGCCCCTCCAGTTCGAAGAGTCCTTAGCTTCTCCCCACAACAATCAAGTGAACGCTTGCTGCCTTCAGCATCACCTTCAATGCAGCAAGCACCATTTCCAGTCCGTCCACGGTCACTTCCGACGGCGTCACCATCTTTGAAGCAAGTCCTTTCGGGCAAACGGCCCGCATCACTTCCACCATCGGGAAGAAATTCATTCAAGAGCTTACAAACTTCTCCCAGTATGGCGCGCCACACCCAACCTAATGTTCTCACAAACCCTTTCCCTTCCCCGTCACCTCCCCTATCGTTGCCATTTAGTCACTTCCAGGCAATTGACACCGAATCCACGGTTCGTTTAGTAACTCAATTCCTCTTCCTAACCAAGACGACGTGTCTCTTATGCCACGCTTCTCCCCGCCGTTCCGGTACGGAACATCCTCAGAATGACTGTCCATTCATGGAAAGAAGGTGCTATGCCTGTTTCTCTACGACCCATTTCGTCCCGTCTTGCCCCGTCCCAAGAAAAGTCCCTCTCAAGTGCTATGATTGCCGCCTCTCGCACTGCCTTGGCCAACCACTTCACCCCACATTCGGCCAATACGGTCGTTGCGATCTACGTCCTATGATATCACTCGCCTGGAACCTTTGGCGAATGAAGTCTTTCCAGCAACAGATCGCTGAAAACCTGTTCCCTTCCGAAATCCTTTGCCGCTTCAACTCCGTTCTCCGTGACCGCCCGGCCCGGGTCACTGAGAAGGACTTAGCCGTCATCTTCTCGGATGCATCCATAGAGTCCGCTGACGAGAATAACGACGATATGCCTTTGACAATATGGCTCCCACTGGCTTGGGCCATACATCAAGGTCTTCTCCAACTGGACTGCCAGTAGTTTTCGATATCCACATACTGCAGTATTAGGACCACATTTTCAATAAACTCTCAACGATAGAAAGCTTCAATCTTCTCGAAAACGGAACCATTCACATGTCACAGCGATCCTCACATTTCCATGTGCCCGTGCGATCACTACCCGCCGTTTTTGTTGAATCATTCATTTATACATCTTCTACGTCGCGCCATATCCAACTGCTATGCTCACCAATTGTGCCGTTTTGCTGTTTCTCCACTACACAAACAACCCCACAAAATTTACACTTGTGCTTTCGTAACGGCCATCTACTACAGAAGTAGCTGAAACAGAAAAAAAACATGCCAACGCACCGTTCAGGCCCCTTGCAGGACGCGTCTTGCGAGTAGCCCTCTCCAAAGTATCATTCTCCCAGCCTTCCAAAACGCATCGTTCTCGCGCCCCTGCAGAACGCATCATGGGCGCACCCCTCTCGAACGTATCATTCTCGCACCCCTTCAGAACGCATCGTGGGCGCACCCATCCCGAACGTATCATTCTCGCACCCTTCCAAAATGCATTGTTCTCGCGCCTCTCCAGACCGCATCATGGGCGCACCCCTCCCGAACGCATCAATCTCGCACCCCCTTAGAACGCGTCGTGGGCGCACCCCTCTCGAACGTATCATTCTGGCATCCCTCTAAAACGAATGATGAGCGCACCCCTATAGAACACATCACGAGCGCACCCCTCTCCAACGTAGCATTCTGGCACCCCTTCCAACGCATCATTCTCGCACCCCCTCAGCTCGCATCATAGACGCACCTCTCCAGAACGCATCGTGCGCGCATCCCTCCCCAACGCATCGCTGACACACCCGTCCAAAATGCGTCGTTGAGGCAACGATCATCGAAACCTGCATACAGCGCTTTTCAATTTCGCGCAGTAAATAACTTAGAAAGCTTTGATGTTCAGGACATAAATTACGTCGCCTTATTGTGTAATTCGTACATGCGCATTGGGACACTATTAGTGCAGTATAAGGCCCTGCCACTAAATCTGCCTGCTGTAATTGCCCCCCCAGCACGATACGTTTTGAGCATCTGACAATCTTCGCAGACGAGGGACATGGTACGTGACAAAATATGAAGTTAATAATATTGGTCATGCGCCTCTAATCGCACACGGCTAAAACTAGATTTTGCGCACTGACATTTTATTGGCTGTGCGCCGCTGTCGGTAAACTTTTAGTCAGAAATTGCCAACAGCAATGTTGCAAACACAGCGCGTATGGTGGTGCCGCCGTGTAAATCGGCCTAAAACGTATCGTCCCACCAGAAAACTGTCGCCGTTAAAACCGCCCGGCACGATACGTTTTGGGCCATATACCGTAGGCAGTACCAAAATCGCACATACGTCGAATCAGGACTGGACGATACGTTTTTTGTCATTACGTATCGATCTTGACATGTGCCCAAAACGTATCGTCCCGCGGGAACTGACGCTAGAACTAAACATAGGGATAGTCGTAAGAGGGCGGGCGCGTTGGAGGAGGGGCAACAGGAGTACGGAAGGGGAGCGGTGTGGTTCCAGAGAGCGCGCGGATGAAATTGTCTCATACAGTATGTGGTCATTCAGGGCGGGGGAAGGAGTGGAACGGACAGAGTAAGTGAGATCAGTAGTGAACCAATAGACGCGCGTTACGAGGAGCGCCAGCCAGTAGATGCGCGTCGGGATTCAGGGGCCTGAATAGGGGAACCGCGAATGATATCGTGACAGCGACCAACGGGATCAATGACGCGACATGACAGCGAGGATGACGTCCATCCGGCCAACGGCTGCCGTCGGATGCATGTCGGCAATTTTCGACGTCCATCCGGTATGATAAAATAATCAAATTTGGCCCTGTGCGCATTGAAATTTTTCCAGATTTTTGTTTCTAGCCAATGCGCACTCCGTCAGACCGAAGTAAATTTGCGCTTAATTTCAGCGCACCTGAACGCGCGTCTGTTCGGACATGGGAATAGGGCCCCATCATATCCTGTTCTGCAGTAGAATTGTCAGGCAGCGACTGAAACTCACGGGAACGACCGGCGAAAGCAGACCACAACTCCCTCACTGACATGGCAATCCGAGAGTGCAGCGGGGCACGACGCAGATTAGATGCACTTACATAGTTAACCGCAATCTCATTGATGCGATGTCGAAAAATGGCCAGCAACAACCAAACATCGGCGCCAAGGCGGGCGTTATCGTCAAGCGCTTCCCGGAGAAGAGAAGCGATGAGAAGGAAACAGCTCGCTGCCGTGTCGTCAATCTTCTCCCCTTCCTTGACGCCACCTCGTGATGTGTCGGGCATGATATGAATCCATACTTGATCCACGTACTCGTAGAAAAGCGGGAGAGTGACCAGCACACCGCGGGTCGCCATCGACTTTGCCAGAGCGCGGTCGGACAGGTGGACGCTTTCTCCGAATAGGGCTCCCTGAAGCAAGACGGTGTCGGCAGCAGGTACCTCCATAGCATCGACTTCAACGCCGACGACGCCGCCAGGCTCCTCAACGCGGCCTATATAGAAAGGTTATGGAATTTGCCAATGTGTTTCGCACTTAAGGTCTATTTATGTTAGGACCTTTGCCTATTGCCTATTTATATTCTACGGGAGGGAAGCCTGACATATGCAGGCTCGAATTGTGCTCCAAAGGCACAGTTGCTGATAATCTACATGCGTCAAGGTGCGTCAAGGATCAACTGAGATCAGCACACTGCGCACGTATGATCAGACGTAAAATTTGGCCCACCGCACCAATTTGTAGAACTGCAATTCATGTCTCACAAAGATGCTCTAGATACTTCGACACTTCTGAGATGCTAGGGTTCCTAAGTGACGCTTCAACACTCCCCCTCAGCCTTGAATATCAGCGGAGTCGCCCCAAGTCACTGCCTTGTTGTTGCATCCCGAGTTTCTTGACCAAATACTTGTGTTTGTCGGCCGTGAGGCTCTTTGTCATAATATCTGCCGTCATCTCCGAAGTAGGAATGTAATTGAACACTACTGTACCATCGTTGACTTTCTCCTTTGAGAAATGATACTTGACGTCTATGTGTTTAGAGCGTTCGTTGATAACATCGTTGTATGCCAAGTCCATTGCGCCTTGATTGTCTCCGAACAATACTGTAGATGCGAATGATGAGTGTCCCCAGGCTTTCGATAGCATCCTACGGAGCCAGATCGCCTCGCGGACTGCAAATGACATCGCGATGTACTCTGCTTCCAAGGTTGATTGAGCGGTTGTATCTTGTTTCTTGCTCCTCCAGCTGACTGCTCCCCCGCCTAACTTGAAAACAAACCCACTCACTGATTTGCGCGTAATCCTATCCCCGGCAAAGTCGGAGTCGGTAAAACCGCGTAGTCCTGCTTTTTCGTTCTTACTGTAGACGATTCCTAACGACTTGGTTTTCTTCAAGTATCGAAGTACGTACTTGGCGGCATTCCAGTGCTCAGGAGCTGGATTCTCCAGAAAGCGTGAGAGGAGGCTGGTACTGTAAGCGATGTCGGGGCGAGTCGTGTTGGCGGGGTGTAGCAGTGACCCCACCAACTGCCTGTACGGTGTCTTTTCCATTCTTGTACTAACGTTCTCGTTGGATTCCTTCAATCCTGGTAGAACTACTCCAGGTGGAAGCGGAGTGGATACAGTACGGCCTTGATCCAGTCCAAAGGTAGAGATCATGTGTGTAATCATTGGGGCACTATGTATTTTGATTGTGCCTGCCGCTCTATTGCGCTCGACGATGATTCCGAGAAACTTGGTGACAGACTTCTCGATGCGAAGTTCAAACTGTTTCCCAATCACGTCGGCCAACTTCTGTAACGCATCCAGAGAGCTTCCAATGAGTAGCATGTCATCCACATATACTACTATATAGACCGTTCCATTCTCCGTTGCGAGTATGTACAGACTTGTATCAGCATTTGACTTCTTACATCCCATGGACCTGAGAAATTCATCACAGACTTTGTGCCAGGCACGCGAAGCCTGTTTTAAACCATATATTGCTCGCAGTAGGTGGTACACAAAATCAGGGTGCTTCATGTCAACGTTCCCTTCAGGTTGTTCCATATAGATGTCTTCCTTGAGCTTACCGTTTAGAAACGCGGCTTTGACATCAAGCTGCAGTATCTCCAGATCCTCTTGGGCGGCAAGGGCCAGTATCAAACGAACAGTACTGTACTTTGCCACGGGAGCGAAGACTTCGTTGTAGTCAAAGCCTTCCCTTTGAGAGAAACCCTTAGCTACTAAGCGAGCTCGTTGACGGGTGACTGCGTTACTCGCATCGGTCTTATTTGTGTAAACCCATTTAGATTTGACGGGTTTCGATTCTGCTGGTAACCGGACCAACTCCCAAGTGTCTTTGTTGAGCTGTTTGATCTCCTCATCCATGGCGGTTTTCCACTTGTCGCATTCTTTACTTGTCATAGCTTCACTGTAAGTCAGTGGCACTTTACCATCGGCCTCTCCCATTCGGTGGAGTAGAGCGATGGAAACAGTCGCGTTTCCTGGCTCGTACCTTGCGGGTGGATGCGATGTGCGGGATGATCGTCTCACGTTTGGAACGTAAGTCAGCATTTCGTTCGTGTCGACGTCAACGTTGTCGCTGTGACTGTTGGGTGCTTCTGAATGGTCCTTTCTTGGTCCGAGTTCTATATTAACTTCGGCACCTCGCCCCAAGTTTTCGAACACTGGGGTATCATCGACCTCTAGATTCGCTTGTTGAGCCAGATGTTCCTCGAACTGTACGTCGCGTGAGACAATTACCTTCCTTGCGTGCGGCAAGTACACGCGGCAGACATTTCCAGCTGCGAATCCCACGCAATATCCGATCTCAGCCCTCTCGTCCAGTTTGCTTCGGCGTTTACGTTTTGGTATGTGTACGTATGCCTTTGCTCCAAATTTACGGACATGGGACAGATTGGGCTTCTTCCCGAAAATTGTTTCGAATGGAGTCTTGTTTGGGTCGTTACTGGCAGATGTAAAGAGACGGTTCCGAAGATAGTTTGCAGTATTTACTGCTTCAGCCCACAGGCGCCTATAGCCAGGAATGTGACGAGCTCCCATTAGCATTGTCCTCGTCATGTCCAGTAGTGTCCTATTCAGTCGCTCGGCTTTGCCATTAGATTCCGGCGAGTAGGGCGCTGTAAGCTCATGCTGAATTCCCTTTTGTCCGAGCCATTGCTGTACGTCTTTGGATAAGAACTCCTTACCGTTGTCGGAACGAACCCTCTTGACAAGTAACTTCTGGACCTTACAGTTGTGTATAGTCTCTAGCTCTGTGATCATTTCCTTGAGGGCATTACCCGCCTCTTTCTTAGATTTGAGCAACCTAATGAGAGAAATTCCACTTGAGTCGTCGTAAACGGGAATGAAGCAGCGACTCCCACTGAGAGATTCATGCCTTATAGGGCCGACTAGGTCAGTATGGACAAGCTCAAGGGGCTTAGTTGCTTTCCGAGATTCTTCGGACGCTGGTGGACGTGAGTCGCGGACAGACTTTCCAAGTCTACAGGGCTCACAGTCTGGAATACTTGAAACCACCTCAAGACTTACACCGTCGACAATTGGCAAGGACTTCCTGATACTTGTTTCACTTACGTGGCCGAGACGCTCATGCCAAATTAATTGCTTGTTGGCAGAGGTCACAAGCGCTTTTCCCTCTTGTAGAGCCTGAGGCTTTAATATTGCCTGATATAGTCCGCTGTCATTGCCCTCAATCCCCTTTAGATACGACTTCCCCTTCTTGAGATCGCTGATCACGCAAAAACCTTCTCCTTGATTATCCGTGTCAAAGGTAGCACGAAATCCAGCCTTTCGCATGCGGCTTACAGAGATGAGGTTATACATGAGGGATGGTACGTACAGTACGTTTGTCAGAGCAACGGGCTTCGTCTCTCCATCTACGATGGTCCTGCAGTGTACTGTACCCTCTCCCTTCACGTCCGTAAACTCTCCATCACCTACTTCGACTGAACGCTCCTTTGAATTTCTGCTCATAGATTTGAATAAGTGACGATCGTTGCACATGTGGGTAGAAGCCCCAGAATCAATGAACCGCTTCTCAGAGCGGCTGCCTTGGGTGCTTTTCTTCCCTATGCTGCACTTAGCTACAAAGGACACATCCAAGTACGCAGAGTGGTTGTTGGACGGGTGACGATGTCCTTGTCTTCCTTTCTGGCTTCTGTGATTTCCACCGTTCCTGTTTCCTCGCATGCGATCACGTCGCTTCTTCGCGAGTTGCGGTCGATAATTTTGTCCATCTGGGTTGAAAAAACACTGTAGAGATGCATGCCCCTTTCGTTTGCAGAATCTGCAGGGGTCGTCTTCACGTACTGTAAGCGCAGATGAATCTTCGTTTTCTCCAACGTTGGAGTCTAGTTCAGCTTCTTGGGTGACAAGTTCTGCTACAGATGCATTGAAATACTTTCGTGTAGCTCTAAGGACTCCCGCCGTAATAGCAAACTCGTCTCTTAAGCCTCGAAGCAGCGCCCTTCTCTTTTCCGTAGTAGAAAGGACGTGGCCTACGGCGGCAAGCTTGTTCTCGAGTACAGAAAGCCGGTTGACGTACTCCATAACTTTCTCGTTAGCACCCATTTTTAGCTTCTGATACTGACTAAGATAGGCGTCTATGCGAGCTTCTGATACCGCCTCATACATCTCTTTCAACTTATCCCACATTTGTTTGGGATAACGAAGTGTGATGACGGCAGCGTTGCAAGAATCGTCAATTGTTAGAATGATGTTCGTTAAAGTAAGATCTCGACGTCTTTCATACTTGACTTTCTCAGTAGCATCCGTGGGAACTGCTTCTTCTCCTGTAACAATTTCCCAGAGTCCCTTACCACGGAGCACGAACTCCATCTTGTGGGACCACATAAAATGATTATCAGTAGTCAAGGCTGGAATCCGATAGCGACTTGTATCGATCGTGTCCGTCCTCGAGTTTTCGATCTTGATTGATGGTACAGTTCTTAATTGACACTGAATTTGTAATTGCTTGGTTGACACTGTTAATGGTACTGTATTTGAATGAAACAGTTCTTGTAATGATGCTTGGTTAACATTCACTAAGTCTCACGGACGGAACTTTTCCTCTACAACGCTGTGTTGGGTCGATCGACGGAGTGTTCTTCGGCCCTTGTTTGACTTGGGCTTGCCACTGACGATGAGATTGAAGGCGAACACAGGTAGATAATTGACGCAGTGGTTACGTTTCTGTGCCCATAACCTATAGAAAGGTTATGGAATTTGCCAATGTGTTTCGCACTTAAGGTCTATTTATGTTAGGACCTTTGCCTATTGCCTATTTATATTCTACGGGAGGGAAGCCTGACATATGCAGGCTCGAATTGTGCTCCAAAGGCACAGTTGCTGATAATCTACGTGCGTCAAGGTGCGTCAAGGATCAACTGAGATCAGCACACTGCGCACGTATGATCAGACGTAAAATTTGGCCCACCGCACCAATTTGTAGAACTGCAATTCATGTCTCACAAAGATGCTCTAGTGTCTAGACGACAAGCAATTTGACCTCATATGAGGTCAGTCGTGGCCTCATATGAGGCCAGGTTTTTTTTTGCAAAAATATATAAATTAAATCGAAACTTTAAAACATTCAGTTTGGACACCATTTCTTTAACGTATACGCGCTCGGCAATAACATCTTACAAAACATTGGGATGGCGGTTGTCAATGCACAGAGAGACTAAGAATCTAATGAAGTATCAATGATGAGTTGACTTTTTAAACAGGCGTTTTGGTTTCGAAGTTATCAACATAAAACGTTTTGAGGTTGGTCAAAAAAGGCTCCTTTTTGGGCATTTTAAAAATGGCTGGAGAAGACGTGCAGATCTCACCAAACTCCACCCTTCCACAACGCAGAAGTCAACTGCCGTGTCGAGAGTATCTTTTTTCCATCTTGTTGAGCTAGCACAAGTCGAGAAAAATAAGTTGAAAAGTGACCTCATATGAGGTCATTTGTCACCTAGACACTAGATACTTCGACACTTCTGAGATGCTAGGGTTACTAAGTGACGCTTCAACAGCCTATGACGAAGCGCCAAGCGGCGTTTCGCACCGGACTGGGCAGGACACGACCCCACTGCCACCGGGCGCCAACTCCATCCCACGCGCGATACACAACGGGGTCGGCGCGAGTGAGAACCGCGACCGAGGCTGAGAAGGCGAGCGCAAGCACATCCCAGGCTTCGGCGACGACCATGCCCCACACGCACAGCCCCGACAAGGCGAGGCCCGGGAGCAGCAGCAGGAGATTGACTGGGGACTGGATGAGCCAGTCGAGAAGCCTGGTGCGGGTCGGGCGGGTGACGGAGGAAGTGGTCGCGTCGGGGCGGCGGGCGAGAAAGACGAAGGGGGCGAGGACGCCGAGGAGCGGGAGCAGGCAGCCGAGCGGGCGCGAGTCATCCGCGAAGAAGCGCTGCGAGCCGAGCAGCGAGGCGGCGGCGACGGCGGCGAGCACGAGCACTAGCAGGTGCACGCGCGCGAGAAGCAGGCCGCGGGTTTGCGAGAGCGACACGCGGCGCCACGCGCGCAGCACGGTTTGCGCAAGCACTAGGGCGGCGCCGGCCACGCCGATGACGAAGGCGACGCCAGCGCTGAGCGGCGGGGCGTCGGTGAAGATGGGGTCCGAAGCCGTGCCCGGTGGGGTGGACATGGCGTGCGGGGCGACGCGACGCCTGGGCGTGGCAGGTGGCAGGGAGTCGCCCGTCTCAGGTGAAGCACGTCACATGGTGAGTGATGAGGCATGACCTAACGTTGGCGTGGCCCCCGTGTCTCAGCAGCTGTAAAAAGTAGAGTGAAGGTTTTGGCGGGTCAAGGGGGGGCAAAGTCCAGTTTACAGGGGGATGCCTCAAAGGGCCGTCAGATCAGGATAAGAGGGATGAGAGGGAGTGCAGTGAAGAGGAAGGGCAAGGCGGGTTCCCATATTACAGTGTACAGTACCCTGTACGTATCTGCTATCTGAATTCGCCTTGCTCAGGCCCTCCTTTAAGACAGCATGGACGGGCATGTTTGGACATGTATGGACGTCAGCGTGCACCTGATTGGTCCATTAAATACTTTTCTTAACAGTATGATGGCGCACACAAAGTTAAAATAATGGAATCTGTCACTACCAACGTGCCATACGAGAGCACACCATTGGCTGTCGCCTACCGCATAAGTGCGATTGAATTCAATCTTGATCCAATTTAGCATACATTAAAATTCAATTTAATCATTTTATTGACGTCTCTGAATGCCAGTACACGGGGATCGCGATATAGTGGCCTCCCTCTGTCAGTGGGCCGAAAACGGCACTATATCGAACCAGGCACTGTAAGATAATGAGATTTGCGGCTTTTTTGCAGCCACTTCCTTGCATCACTGCTCAGAAAGACCGTTCGCAAGATGCCATCACTCATACTTTGCATCTTCACTACAGACTCAAGTCTAATCAAGCATTTATGTCATTAGTAGCTTCCGAGCCGTCGCATTGACTTCCTCCATTTTTGCAGCAATAAATGCCAGCCTACACTTTTGCAGATGTCCAATTGCATCATCGACCCTGCCTTTTTCCGCCATAGTCTCTATTCTAGTAAGCAACTGCATAATATCTTTCCGCGGCGGCAGCGGCTCTCGAGCAGTACGTCCATCCAACTGCCTCTCTGGAGACCCTTAGTTTTTGGCTCAAAATTCGCGCCACCCGCAAAAGGGTATCGGAGCTGGCACTAACAAAGATGGCACTCTATCGCGACCCCCCTGTACACTTGAAAAAAGGCGGGAGGCTGGCAATCGAAGGAGATGCGATTCGTCTCCCGACAGAACCAAACCAAGACCCAAAAAGACATCCTTTCTACCCTCTTCCCTATCGATAGCCCGGTATGATGCACCCCTTGAGCCAATTTACGGATCACGGCGCGCTGACACAATACATTAAATTATTGGACATGTAATATTTTGAAAATCGCAAACATATACATCCAAACATGGCTGTCCATGCTGTCTTAAAGGAGGCCCTCAATAAGAAGACGTACTCTCTTTCGTGTACCTGTATGTCGCTAGGCATCTCGCAGCAGCGTCCGTAAGATGGTCTCAAAACGGGGCATGTTAAGACACACCCTGAGGGTGTGTCTTAACATGCCCCGTTTTGCTGCGGTTTGCTTTGCCTTGCCCAAAGAAGTGACTTGGCGTGCTATGAGTGGCTCCTACGTTTTAATTTATGTGTTTAAGAAAAGCAACGGCTTAAGAAGCATACGGTATTTGTTAAGAATTTAAAAGTATTCCTGGCAAAACCGGGCAAGGCAAAGCAAAAACCAGCCTGTTAAGACACGCCCTCAAGCGCGGGCATACGATTTGTCCAAAAACCAAAATTTTGCGACAACGGTGCTAGCGTCGCATCTACAACAAACCGCGTCAGCGGCGACAACCCGCCCAACGACGCGTCAACCTCTGCCAGTGCCAGCGGTTGGCGCAGCGATGCCATCACACTTGCCTCATGTCTTGCCTGAGTGGAAGCTGGCTTCAGTCCAAGTCGAGCTGCGAGAGATACGGGGTTGCGCACCACATCGAGCCGAACGTACTCGTCCGCCCCTAGTTTTGCCTTCTCCTTCAGGATTTCCACGCCCCTTCCAATGCCCCCGAGGTAGTCTACAAGACCTTGTTGCTTCGCCTGCAAGCCCGTCCACACTCGCCCTTGTGCCACGGCGTGCATCTCCTCGTACGTTTTGCCCCGGCTCTGCGCCGCCTTGTTCACAAACTTTTTGTACGCCTGCATCGCCCCATCTCGGTAGTACTCCGATTCCTCCTCTGTAAACGGTCTATCATCTACGAGTAGCTCCGCGTACTTGCTTCCAACGCTTATGTTTTCCTTGGTGTACCCAATCTTTCGGTATAGTTCCCCGAGGCTAGGTTTGACTGTCACTACTCCCACGCTTCCCGTGATCGTCAACGGCTCGGCAATAATCTCGCATGCCATGCTGATGTACTACCCCCCACTGGCGGCCACGTCCGATTGGCTTGCTAGCACAGGCTTCACGGCAGCAAGCTTCTTTAGCTCGCTCCACATAATGTCGCTGGCGAGTGCACTGCCCCCGGGCGAATTGCATCGCAGCAAGCAAGCAACATACCGCTTGTCGTCCCGCACCTTGCGGATCAGCTCCACCAAGCTTTCACTTCCCAGCGTATTTCCGGTTACTGGCGATGAACCGTTTTTTCCGCTGGTAATCGCTCCGACAGCACGGATGACGGCAATCTTTTTGCCGCCACCAATGCCTACCATTTTCTCGGTATTGCGTCGTACATACCTGCGGACATCGACTGAATTCAGTGGCTGCTTCACCACCTCCTCCTCCTTCTTGAAAGGGCCCTTCCCAAAGCGGATTTTGAGCTGATCCTCGACATCCGACTCGTAGCAGATACCCGTGATAAGACCTGCCTCTACGTACTCATTCATTTCCCACGGGCTGCGATCGACAAAAGCAGCAAGCTCGCTCTCCGAGATTCCAATCGCTTCACAAACACTCTTCGTCCACGTATTGTGAGTCTCCCCAACAAGGAATTAATCACTTCCCGTTGGGCAGGTGCCATATCACGCCTCGCAAGCTGATCTCCTGCACTCTTATACTTGCCAATGCGTTCCACTTGCGGAGCCACGCCGATCTTTTCCAGCACGCCCCCGACATACGAACCGCTCGCAGCAAAGCCACGCAACCCCAAACCGCCCTCCGGTGCGACGTAGAGCGCGAAACCCATGCCAAGGAAAAATTCCTTGGGACCTCCCGTCTCCATAAACACAGTAATGCCCTTGCCTGACGCGCGGAAATAATCCAAATGGCGACGCATCTCAAAGACCTTGGCCCATCCGCACGCCAGGGCATCGATTCGCAGGTGAAGATGTGCAATGCGGGGGTCATGCGCGCCGACTCTGAGGGCGTTGAGCAGGACAGGAAGGGTGAGTTCTGGCGGGCCAGAAAAAGGCAAGCCGGACGGAGAGTCGCTTTCAGACATGGCGCCGCCAATGCGTGCCGTGAGCACAGTGTCCTTCGACACACGGCCTCTGACTTGGCGGAGCATGCACCACGATGCACTGAAGCGACGTATGGGGGAGGGACGCTTGAACGGCATTGCGTGTAAGAGCGTGGAGAGTGGGGGTGGGGTGGGGAATTCGTCGGGCAGTTTGAAAGTGGAACCTGAGTCGGTTGCGGCCGGTTTTGTCGCGTCGATCGTCGCGGTGGAAGCAGGTGGGGATGTCGAAACTGTTGGTGGTTCTTGCTGCGCGTTCATGGCAAAGCGAGCTGCCGGTTGTGGGCGGATTGGGGATAGCGGCACGATAAAGGTTGTTCGTGTGACGAGTGGGCCCGATGTTGGTACGAGAAAGGCGGACATGGCGAGGGCTTCTGTGGCTTTTTCGGCGATGAAGTCTCTGAAACGCTCTCGTACGCGGAATTGGCTACTCGAAGGGTGAGACAAGAGAGTGCTGAAGGAGGTTGTGAAGAACAAGCTTGTTGAAGTGTTTCAGGTGAAGAGGGAGGCGAGACTACATTTGCAGCAGGGATCACGCAGACAAAGAATGAAGGCATTGATGGTCCAGATTTCGGTACATGTCGCTCAGGACATTTCAGATTGGGCCGCCAGGCCATAGATCCAAAGAACAGTGTTCCGCTCACCTCGGTTTGACCATTCAATTTTTAATGCTTCTGGCTGGTACAGTAACACCGGCTGTGAAGAAAATTAGAAGAATTGCCTTTACCAACTTCCTGGCCATTTTATTTGCAGAAATTTTACTTCCGCTCGAACTTTCACGGACAACAAAAGGTCGTGTAAATTTACAGTATATCGTATACCCTTCGGGACACATGTTTCGTTTCTTATTTTTTTGACCTTTGCGTGACAACCTCTAAACACCAATGTTCCGCCTAAAACGAAAAAAGAACGGGAGCGCTTGCTCTCTCTTCCGGCCTGGTCTTTCTGAAAGGGTCATTTCTTTCTTTTTCTATCAAGTCAAGCCTATTTAAAGCCGGTGTATTTTAACCTTCACCAAGTGACTTGGACTCTGCAAACTGTCGATCCTCATCCCCCTCTAATACTTTCCAAACTAAGCATGGCAAAACTATATGAACATGGTTTTCTCCTACAAAGACAACCGTAGTCGAGTCCAACAAGAGCCTCTTTTCGGTATCAGATTCATGGATTTCATTCCTTTCATCAATACGAGTTGCGCTGAGCTGTCAGAAACGGAATCCTCTTTCAAATCACCCAGTCTCATTCAATAACAGCATAATGGAATCGCCTCCGTCGCCCTGCGAGACATATCTTATTCTAACATGAGTGTAATTGATGATATTGCTCAAACATGGCGAAAATGGGCATCTCTTTATCATAAAAAAGCTCAACAAAGTAGTCCCTTTCTTTCCCAGGCACATGATCTACCCCCTTTCATAGTAAAAACGCAATAAAACAAACTGCTCTTACAACGCACACCTATGTAATCAGCAACAATTACGCTGCGTAGAGGAAACTGATGAAACATCTTGCGTCACAAAAAAAAAGTTGCTGGTACCGCGCCCATATTGTCTCGTCTATACCTGTATCACTTTCCTAGACTAGATTCAGCAAATTCCTTCGGTTCCTCCTGTACGCCGTAGGACGTGGCTTGAGTAGCATCGTACAGCTCCTGTGATAGGTGAAGTCGGAGCATGTGTCAAGTTGTGCAACGAACGCCCAGATCCGTTATGTGCAACTGTCACCGTCGTTTTGATGGAATAAAGGCACCTTCTTCGGCATATACACCATCTTCTAAATAAAACTGCAAGAGTAATGAGACCCTCTGCATACTTCGTGTTCTTTCGTGACTACTTCCTGTCCTATCAGAATATGGGATCTGGAGATTGTTACCGTGCTCTGGTAACTGACGGCCTATGTACAGCTTTATTCTTAATCGCAGGCGATTTAAACGTTACGGAGACGGCCTCTTTCATGAACGATCGGGTTTTTGCTTACATCCCTGAGACTAGAAAGCATTGGACAAACTAGAAGACTGTGTCTGCCTGGCGATGTGTAATGGAATGAATCTTGCGGAAAGGCCGGAGATGAAGATATAAGTAGAAGCAATGAGGTAATTCAATAATGAAATAAAATTGAGACATGACCTTGTGAAAATGCAATTGCAAAATGGGCGATGTAAAGACGGCTGTTGTGGAAAGGCAATCCCCTTGATACATGAACAATGCACGTATAAAGTGGGATATTTTGGTGAGGACAAGAGAGATTTTAATTGTGTGGACCGTGGCGGGATTGTGGGCAAAGATTAGAGAGTGCAGGTGTTGTGGGTATGGCTTGGGTGCATTAAGATTGTCCTAGTTTTCTTCTCTTCTCAATAGTCCAATGTTGCGTTTTTTTTTACGTTGGAGGTAGACTAGACAAGACCTTTCTAGCCAACAATCTGCGAACATGAAGCACGGAGATCGAGGGCGATGGACAAGATGTGACGGAGAATACAGGCGGGAAAATGCTGAACGGAGAAGCGTCGGTGTGGCAGGTGGGGTATATCTAGCAATGCTGTGCAGCTTTCGACTTGAAAAAAACCTCAAAATGACTTTCCGACGGTGTGGCGTCGTCTCTCCCAACAGACTAAACTCTCACGTCATTCTAGCATCCATTGAGAGGCGAACGCGAATACATCTTCATTGATTTAGAGAGGCGAGGCTTTCCCCATGCCAATTCTTCTCGGCGGGGTGAGCCATATGATTACGGGGTAATTTTTTAGAAATAATTTGAAGATGATGGCAGAACCGGGCTCGCCACTGCCGGAGTAGCCACGCTGAAGCGGTCGTCACTGCTGCCTGGGGTTGCGAGGGATGCTATGACCGTAATTACCTGTAGCTGAGACGTTACAGTCCGACAGTACCACTACTGCCTTACAGTTGCTGACGTAGTTTTATCTTTCTACTTTTATGCGTACAGTATCGGCCGACGTCTAGTCTCACTAGAGCAGTACTAAAAAACCGACTAGCGCTGCACAACTGGGAGCTAGAGGGGACAGAGAAAACGACCATTTCAACTCTCGACACTCAAGTCGTCAACACAGTAGTTTCGCACGAAGCCATATCTGATGGTCGATTAGCAGATTCACAGATTTGCGCAATCATATGCGGCACAGGTGTGCTGGTGTTATCGATTTGAGCTGGAGACAGGCAAAATAGTTGTGGCAGCGGTCGACGACAGAGGGTTTAACGACAGCGCAAGCAAATGGAAGTAGACAGCAGGTTGAAGGCTGGAAGAGTAACAGGTAGGCATCGGCTAGTCTGAATTCCTGAGGGCATGTCACGGTTGATCTGCGTAGATGTTTGAATTTCAACTTATCGGAATCGGGGCTGACAAGCCCGATTCTAAAACTTTTAGCTTCATTGGAAGATCGTACTGGTGGATTTCTCGTTGAACGCAAACTGACATTAACGCCAATCGCCAGTCCAGAGATAAGAGTATCTGGGTGGAGGTATTCCCGGAAATGCAGTACTGTACACCCGGGGACGGTATTTAGTGTCACTGATACCATTTCCGTTATGGAAATATCGACCCCTAAACATATATTAATGTCAGTGATACTATTTCCGTACTTACACTATTTCAGTGAAAACGGTATTACTGTCACTGATATTGTCAAACGTAACAATGAATAGTGTAAGTTCGATCCCATTAGAGCCTACAGCATTTCTTTTCGTCCTACCAAAACCTCACATGCCTGCCTCTAATCACCCCCCCCCCCCCCCCCCTCCCCTCCTCTTTCCTTATCGCAGATGCCCCTTGTTACAACTCTGCATCGCCCAACCTTTTCCTATACACCAGACCAAAGACCGACCAGTTGACCTGTTCTTAGTACAAAACGCTTTTCAGTAATGAATGCCTGCGTATCTCCACTCCCGCGCACAAATTAGTGCTCCCGAAACGAACCGAACGAATCGCATACCAATACCATCCCTCCGGACCGGCAGTGAGATGGGTCCGGCTCAAAGGAAGGATTGTTCTATGTCTGGATTGATCCGTCGTCGTCCCCGGCTCTGACATGTATTAGTGTCAGTGACACTATTTACGTGGTGACACTAATTTAGCGCTGACACTAAATACCGTCCCCAGTGTAGCTGGCTACCCGCTCCAGTCTGCATACATGAATCACGTGAATCGGGATCCAGTTATGGCCATACCGCTCGTCCCCTGAACAACAACAACGAGCTTCGAACCCTCTGCAACACTCCCTCATGCTAGATTGCGTCGTTCTGCATCTCGTGTCGAGATGTCACCTCTGACCATTCCAGTCCTCCTGCTCCTGCTCTCAGAAAAGGCGGCCTTCCCATGTTCGCCACCTAAAGACGTTGACCGGGCCGAAGACCCCGTGCCACCCGACGAACAGCCTGCCGTCCCGAATGCCGACGACGACGACGACTGAAATGCTATGTGGGGTCCACGCATTGTTGTGTCTTCCGTCCTCGGCTATCTGGGAAACTTGCACGTCATCACCACGGCGTTCTTTGCTCGTAGAACAGCAACTGGAAAACCACTCGGTTTCGCCAACATTGCCGCCGTTTGCCGATAAACCCCCCATCGAGGAGCGGGACGACAAGCAGTTACAGCACCACTACCCTTCGTAGTGGAAGAAATTCTGCGGTGACACATTCATGCATTTGGAGCGGCCTCTCTTGAGCACTGACGCCAGTGAAACCTCCAGACCATTCTGGAGCTGTCCATATCAGCGCTAGTGGAAGCGGGTGCATCTTGCCTTTCACCAGAACCTCTTTTTGTCAACAACGACTTCATCACGGGCAGATCGTTCTCAATCGTCACTATCGCTACTTGCCGGCAAAACCGAGCACAAAACAAGACCCGCCGTATCATTCACGTCTAACACAATTTCCACCAAACAGCCCAGCCTCGTCCACTTCACTGCTGGGTTTGCAAAGACAAAGATGCCTCTGCTCGAGCTAAATTTGTCGTTTGACGTGTCGTATCGTTGGAGGTCTGACATCCCATGGGTAAAGCCTAACGCATGTGACGCTCCGTGTCGCGACAGGCTTGAAAACATTGCAATGAACCCATCGCTGAGCACGCCCATGCACGCACTCTACTATCTGAAGAGTCTTTGCCGTGGTCAGCGGCTCTGGCAGACGCGTACAGTGGCGGCGGTGGCGGTCGTCCGGGTCACAAGATAATTGTTAATCGTTCGCAAGCCCTCGTTGTCTGCGAGCGAAAACAGCTCCCGGATAAGTATGTATCTCCGACATTCCATGGAACAGCTATGCGATACTCTTACGCGGTCGTTGGGGTGGTCTCGTTGCCAGGATGTACCACGCCTAATGTGATTCCTGTACAGGGATGTCCCTTTTCGCGCCGTCTCGGCGGGAGGGATTGCAGCAGACCACGAAACGTGCCGCGACGGCTATTGCGGTGCCCATTCCACTTTCTATGGGGCCAACCGTGTACGACTTCCTGGAGCAGCAGGAGGCGAAGGCCTTGGGATTACGCGCGCCTCTGTTGAAGTCAGCTGACCATCATGGTGTACAATGTAGGCAGTGTTGATTTGGGAAAACGGCGTCCCAGAGGCATACTGGATAAAGGCCGCATAAATACTGATCGAGTACGATGAAATCACGCCATCCCTTCAGCCTCAGCTCCCGGTCCTCAGGTGCTGGTGTCAGCAGCAGCAGCAGCAGCAGGGGTTGGCACCATCGCTGTTCAGTTGAATAAAACTTTGAAGCTCGAAACGAGATGCTGCCGCAAGCGTGGCGAACGCACCACAACCTCCCGCGGATCTTCTTCGTCCGAGCTTGCACAACTTCTCCAAACAGCCAAACCGTACACAATTTTCACCTACTGTTCTTTTTGTCAGGGTGGACAAGGAAGGTAACCATGAATCGGCGCCACTCGGCCGTTTCCGATCAGTACTGAGGGTGTATGGAAGACGCTGGCACCGCCTGCCGACAGCTGGGCACCAGCGACGCATCGTGTGATCGGTTGTGACATGTGGGGTAACCGCGAGCGGTTCGCGTGAGAGTTGGCGATACGCTTTATTAGTGAAGTGGACGACAATCCTGTAGCGGGGAGAGAGAGGGTTGCACTCACGCTGATGCTGTGTAACGAGACGCGGACGGGCCTGGTAGGTTTTGCCGACGCGACGACGACGCCTCTTGGTCTCGTGGCGCTTGTTTCGTAGGCCTTTTGCTTGGCAACCTTGCTTCAAAGTTGGCGGACTGTGCAGGATAGGGGTGAAAGTTTGCAAATGCTTTACAGAACATTTATGGGCCAATTGCTGAGAGAGTAATTTACTACAAGTGTCTACACTTTTGCTTTGCCCAGCCGTTCCTATTTCCAAATACTACCCCACCGTTTGCAGTTGCAATGTGATCGCCATGGACGAAGTCGCAACGCCTTTCGGCATCTACTGAAGAAGCATCGCGTGGGAGAGGTGGTAGATCCAAGAGAATCTCCCAACTGACACCGCGACTTTGGCGGGATGGGCCGGCTTAGCGACGCCGTACTCAACCAGCACGAACGACATCGTTTCGGCCCACTATGAGAAGAGTGCTGATGACAACAAGACAAGCACTTCTTCTTGAAAAACTTCCCTTCCGAGCCTACGTACCCCATAAAGTGTCCACCGTCAGTGGGTACGTGCAACATAGCGGTTCCACCGTCAGTGGGTACTGGAGATGGTGTAGGAATTGGCGCTGAAGAGGGGGATATATCAGGGGATGCAGATGAAACGTCTGACTCGAGCTCTTGCCTCATCGCTTGTGATTCCTTTTTGCGACGTGACGAGACGATCGACAGAGACGACCTTCTTGTTCCTTCAGCTGAAGCTCGAATTTTCTTCCATGGTAGGCCTCCTGAAATAGTCGGCGGAGGACTTGTGGAATATGCACATGTGATCTGCAACACAATGACAAGCAGCAGGTGGATACGAGCTTTCATTTTTGCCTGAGAGCAAGGTGAATTCCTTTCGCAGACCTGGAAATGAGTTTGAAGGCGACGCGCAGCCTGAGGGTGTTTAATGGAGCTCTTGCTGAGAGGGGCAAGTTCAGAATTCCCGGTCTCAGGCTGTGCAACTGCCAGGCATACCAAAGTTATTGGAGTGACGATAACGCAGCTCGTTGTATTTATGTTACTTCTTATACCACATGGTATGCAATGAACCTCACGGCCGTCGTGCAGCTCTGGTATGCAGTAGACCTTTAGTGCAGTTATCGCTCTGTATATTAGAGGACACGTCGATTGGTACAACAATAGGGTAGCATACCAATCGACTCAGACGTTGCGCAGAAGATCGTCACATATGCGAAAGCGGCATCTTTGTGGTAACACTGTGTTTTTGCATAAAGCAAATGTACAATTTATATGGACATTATCATTGTGGAATGTGTCGAGATCAAGAAGAAGATAGGAAAAGACTCGAAACTGCTAAAACCTAACCTCGACTTCACCACATGACAGAGAGGATTGCATTCATTTCACGACGTGGATGCAACGAAGCACCCACTCACTCTTTCGAAACAAATGACAATGAAAATGACATGACGGTTTTGAATGTTTGCTCGCTGAGTAGTTTTAGGCTTGTTACCTCCATAGCCCCCCAATTTGGGCCCCCCCCCCCAATTTGGTCCCATATTCCTTCAAAGGCTTTTATGTCGCGTGTGCGCCTTCTACAGGTGACGCAAACCACACTATATTAAAGGTAAGGACTAGAGCTTTCCAACGCATTGAGCCAATGCCGGCTTCTCCCGCGGAAACATGCATTTTGAGCACCGGAAAAGGGCGCGTTTTCGGAGAAGACCCCAACTCAGCGTAACAAAATTTTCTTTGAGGGACTATGATGAGCTCTAAGGCCTTGGAGAGCTCCAAGGCCTTAGAGCTCCTCACAGTCGCTTTAGAGAAATGCGCGGATCGATGAGGGCGGAGACCAGGGCATCGAAAGAGAGAGATGTTCGCGATGAAGGCATAAAGGCGGCTCGAGAGGAATTTGTCCAGCTCGTTGCCAGTGGGGCTACGAAAGCTTTTTCCCTATCGAGAACCGGTGTGTCGCGGTCTACTGGGACTAGTTATCGGCGTCGAAGGGCGCGCGCATTCAGTCAGCGAAAGCGGCCGGACGAACAGCGTCTGTTGGCTTTCTGTCTGCGCCCACAGGCGTTGAAGCTGCGGCAGCACACAACGCAGCGAACACACTTGCGGCCCTTTTTAATAGCTAAAAAATTTGCATAAAATCGCGGGACCAAATTGGGGAGTTATCCCGAACCGGCCTCTGGGCCAAACAGGCTCGAACAGCCCGATGGTACGTCGCAAAAGGTCTCCAACCATGGCCAATGTAGGCTTGTTTGAAAGCTCTCATTCAGGTCTATCATGAGACATATTTGCAGAGTTTTGGAAGCTATTTTGATGCATTTACAGTCATTTTCCTGAAAAGGGGACCAAATTGGGGGCCTATGGAGGTAACAAGCCTAACATTACCCTTAGGGCATAACACTAAGAAGGTTGGGATTAGAAGAATACAGTATGCGCCTCCTCCGCTTTCCATCCTCGCAATCATTTTCAGCATGAGCAAGGGGCACATGTTGATTGGTATTGTTATCTTATCTTGCTCTTGATGATATAATCTCAAGATCATCCCCTTCGAAGTGCTTCGACATGACTAGTTCTACATCTGTCGTGCTGCGTTGCAGAGCGGTGGGAGTTACGAGGGTATGCCAAGATGCAAATGTGTCGCAAGAGGAAACCAATATCGTACAGGAGGCTCAGGTTTAATGTTGTTTACACCGAACATAGCAAGACACGGAGAGCGAAGCCTCCTTACGAATGAGAGGAGATTGGCAAGTCGCAAGTCACATCGACTGTTCCGTGTCGACACGGCCGCTCAATTTTCGGGAGTATGACCTTTCCGGGAAGGTATCTTTCACGTGAAGTTTTCTGTTCCGTAAGATTTCAAATTTAACGCCGCCTGTTAACATTAACTGACATGCGGTGCACCTTTGTACAGTACCTGGTATCGACAACAGTACAGTCGAGCAACTGGAATAACAGCGTCGAACCAAATAGCGACGTACTTTACGTTAGAACCTGGCTACTCGTCGTCGGCGATGTGTCGCTCGAACATCCGGAAAAAGAAAGCGTCCGGATGACACGACACGACTGTAAGATTACCACGGAAATCTGCATTCACCCTCGTACAGTACATTCCGTCCCTCCTTCGTGATCTCAAGATCACCAGTTTCCGAGTTATTCTTCCTGTACAGGTACAGTACTCGGCTACGTGGATACCTACAGTAGCAGAAGCAGTAATCGAATCACTGCTTTTGTTCGGTGAATTGCAGAATTGCAACCGTCTTCGCATCCGGACTCCTCCTCCCGCACTTCCGTCATTGCGATGACGAGGAAAACACCAGAGGCATAGCAGCGAGCATCCCATTCTTCTTTGGAGGGGCTCTCAACCAGAGAGCATCATGCATGCAAAACCTGTGCCCAATCGAGCAACAAACACAGCTCGTTTGGCCGCAAGAAAAGGGCCTCCAATGGAAGGAGAGCCTCTTGCGCTTCCCTGTGATCACTTTGAACACCGTACCACCTCCTTCCCGGATGCATATGATTTTTTTTGCTCATGAAGTCGCTGTCGCGCCTATTCCGCTCCGATAATGGGAGCTCAGAGAATGCATTTGCTGCGTATTATCATTGTTCTTGCAACCCCTCCAATGGTCTGGCATTTAATGCAACCTATCATAGGGGCTCCCCCAACGACAACTTGATAACCGGTACAGGTGCTGCAAGAGTGTTTTTGTAGTTTCCACTGTTTTATAAAATCCACCCATAGCTAGCTCTTCAATCATGTAAAGGTCCCTACTCAATTCACTGCTTCGTTCATAAAACGCTGGGTCACAACAAACCTCTCTTGAAGAGCACTGTGCAAAAGAATGCTTAGAACCATCTCTTCCGTTTTGCATCGATTCACACCGTTGCAAGGTAGCTCCTGGTATCGCGATGGTCCTCATCCCTCTTCCAGCGCTAGTCGTTGGCCTTCTCGTCACCATCACAACTGCCGCATGTGAGCTGGCCTTCCTCACCGCCGCACTCATCTTACTCAAGTATGTTAATTGCCGTCGCCTATTGAAGAACCAGAAACTTAGGCTTCGTATGCACAAGCGCAGTGTCACTTTCGTTACTTTACTTGCCATGTTAATGTTTGTGGCCCTGGAGACTCTGTTTTCTGTTTTCAGCGACGCCGTACTGCAAACCGACTCTTCCATTCAGGACTGTGTGCGCACGATCGCAAAGCGAAACGTCACATATGCAAACGGAAATGAAGCCGAAGCCATACTTTTTCGATGTACAAACGTCAATGGGGTCGATATCACTCATCACTTTGGAAACTACAGTTTACAGAATACTCAAATTCAGTGTTCAGACAAGATGGCCTACTCCTTCAGGCTCGCAAGTCTACGCGAGATAGACTGGAAGGATGGTGTACAAAACTGTGTCTTTCTAAGCTGTTCAAAGGTTTTTCTAAGAGGTAATATGTTTTACTTCACGGGACAACTCAGGGGGCGCAGAAAGCCTGGTGAGAAAATAAAGGTGCTTCCAACTAACGTAACCGGTCTAAACATTACGAAGAAAGATCTGCCAAGACTCAGCAAAAAGCTGAATGACCTCTATCAGATACCAATATATGACGAGGCGGAGGTGCGCCGCAACCTTCTACTAGGGTCTATACGCGACGAATGCCCTTTTTCAGTAAATGGTCCCCAAGGTACACGGGTTTCGCTAGTTGTGATCGCAATAACTGCGGCTGTGTGGTTAGCGTCACTGCTGTTTCTTGGTGTTTCCATTCTGTTTAGGAGATCCATCTTCTTCGATCTGAGTGATCCAATGCACTGGGCTAATCGGGCAAGGCATGATGTAACGGATGCAGTAGGTATCGAACCGATGGTGCAGTGGACTGGCTCTCCACAAGGAATTCGCATTTTGGGATATGAAAATAACAAAGGTGAGATACGACAAGGCCGACAACTGGAAGCTATACGTGGAGCGCATGATGACTATGTGTGAAGCGAGCCGTGGTAAATCCGAATGGAACTGTGTTAGCAATATGGCGATGGAAAGGGAATGCGCTCTGATGAGACGAACTTTCCGTCAACACGTCCCTCGCGAGAACCTCAAAACAACTTGCTGATCAACATAGCAACCTCACCCTTGACGCACTGCTTGTTTCGTTTTCTTCCGAATGGTCACCTGCCGAGACGCTATGCATTGAAAACAAGTCTTCCACCTAGAAGATAACTCATGCAGTTGTCACTAGTGATTTTTCGATTGCCGCCTTCATTAACGTGGGGCCAAGATATCTTTGCGCCAGACATTGGGTGCATCCAGAAAATAGCACTCTAACACTTTACCATTGTATGATAGTTTCAAAAATTGATTGTCCCCACCACTCTTGCACTCCATCACTGCCCTTCCGTGGCGGTTCCACCCCAGTTGGAACATGTTGCGAACTGTACACCCACTCGCACCCCCATTCGCCGACAACCTCCCCATCCCCTATTCCCAAAGCGAGCCACACCTTCCTCCTCAAACCTGGCGCCCGCATTCTGACACTGTCATCTCAACATGGCATCCCTTTTGGACGGATCCGATCCTCCCTCTCAAGCCAACCCGAACAAATCAATACTTTCCAGTTGCGTACTGCGTCCTCTTGTTTTCGGTCCCCTTCGATAAGGGCTACCGAAGTTATATTTCAATTGTTCCTGTATAAAAAATGGAAGTATACTGTTTAGCAGTAAGGCCTTCTGTGACGAGGAAAAGTGTTGAGCGTAAAAATCCTCGTTGCACGAGTCGTTTACTCGTCGTGTCTCCCCTTCCTCTCCCTTCTCTCGGAGTCGTCGTGAGGACTAAGTACTGTAGAGTGAAGGAGAACTCTGTAGGAGAGTTTGACTAAAAATGACGGAGAGAGATGCATACGAAATCATGCTGTATGACATCTGACTAATGCTTTCGTGGCGGAACACCACAGTGTTACACTTACCTTCCTTCTGAAATCGACGTCCGCGTCGATTGTTCGTAGTGCGAAATCTTATCCTTACAATGCGTTAACTCCGACTTGTGTATCCAAACTGCTTCGGAAGCTGCATCACCAACGAACTGTACCAAATAGAAAAGTCTACGGTTCTGACGTTTCTTTCCCAGGATAGCTTCAACTTCTTCCTCCACTGTACCATCTGCATCAATTACCACAGGAAGCAGGCCACTACTTCCAGGTGGCCGTATGTATTTCTTCAATTTCGAGACGTGGAAGACGTCGTGTGCTCGTGCCATAGAGGGTGGCAGTTCAATACGGTAGGTCACCGGACCGAGAACGTCGCGTATCCGTAATGGGCCGAGGTACTTAGGGCGCCATTTAGCGGGTAAATCAGAACGAGTGAAGGTGTCGAGCTTGTCGGAGCGTAAAAGAACCAAATCGCCGACCTTGAATTGCACATCGAGCCTCTTCTTGTCCGCATAGTGCTTTTGACGTGCACGTGCGAAAGCCAGATTGTCACGAGCGACCAATCGGAATGATTCTCTTTTAGACGCGAAGTCCTCTGCATGTTGAGACTGTATCTTGCATTCAGATAGGAGTCTTATGAGCGGGTTGGGAGGGATCCGGCCAATATCAATTTCGAATGGCGACAGGCCTGTGCTCGAGTTTCTTGACGCATTGTACTCGTACTCCAGCACGGACAACTGGGTGTGCCACTGAGTTTTATCTTTTTGAATGGCGGCTCGTAACATGTTGGCGATTGTCCGAATCAATATTTCCGATTGGCCATCAGTCTCGGGATGATCGGCTGTTGACATGTTGAGATGTACGTTGAGTATCTCCGCCAGCGACTTCCAGAATCTTGATTTGAACTTGGGATCGCGGTCAGATATTATCCAGATTGGGACACCAAACCTGGAAAACAAGTAATCTTGGAAAAGTTGCGCAGCATTGGGGGCGGTGATGGTCTTTGTAGTGGGAATAAAGATGCCCCGTTTGGAAAACTTATCCACAATGACCAGGATGCTATCGTACCCTGCCGAACTATTCGGCAATTCTGTGAGAAAATCCGTGGTAACCACGTCCCAGCATGTCGTGGGGACGTCATGGGGCTGTAACTTACCCGAAGGTAGTTTGTTCGGTACCTTGTTGAGTTGGAAATCGTGGCAGCTAGCACAGTAAGCTTTGACGTCCTCGTACATCCCCCTCCAGTAAACGTGCCGAGCTAAAGACGCATGTGTCTTTTCTGTGGCGAAGTGGGAAGGATAATGAAAGCTTCGTATCATGTCCGTTCTTAAATTAGCAACGTGCGGTATGTAGAGACGAGCGTCGTTTGTGCCCTTCCAAAGGAGGTGGGAACCGTTGAAGTCAAAGTTGCGGATGTATCGAGAGCACGTATCATCAGGAGGGTCAGTTGAGTCCTTATCGCTCAGTCTCTTGATGAGTGCCGTAGCAAATTCTTCTTGAGTGTACGCATCCCTGATTCGTTGCAAGAAGTTAGGTCCGGGTAGCTGTATGGATTTGAGGTATATCAAATGATCCGGACGACGGCTTAGAGCGTCAGCGACGACGTTCTTGGGTCCCGGAACATGTTGAACTTCGTACATGTATGACTGGAGCTCGTCCAACCACCTGGCTTGACGACCAGAAAGGCGAGCCTTAGACTGTAGATACCTTATCGGCTCGTGATCCGTCTTAAAGACAAACTTGCGACCGCGGAGATATACGTCCCATTCGCGTAGGGCCACCATAAAGGCTAACAACTCCTGATCACCTGTGTCCCAGTTAGTTTCGCTGTCCGAGAGACCGGTGCGAGAGATAACCCACAGGCCGATCATCTTGTTATAAACATGCACCAACCGCAAACTTAGATGCGTCCGTAGTCACAACAAAGTCCTTCTGTGAAGAGGGATGTGCCAGAACGGGGGCCGTCGTGAGCGCTTTCTTCAGAGAGTCGAAGGTATTTTGTTGTGGCTCTTCCCAAGTGAAACGTTGGCCTCGCACTAAATCAGACACTGGCTGAATGATTCTAGCGTATCCCTTGATGAACTTCCGGTAATAGTTGGTCAAACCCAGGAACTGCTGTACTTCGTTGACTGAACGTGGTGCGGGCCATTCCAACATAGCATCCTTCAATCGAGTTTGCATGCTTATTCCATCCTTAGACACTGTATGGCCGAGAAACTCCACCTCGGAGGAGCCAATAAAGCACTTAGAACGTTTGGCGTAAAGCTGATCGTCGCGGAGGATTTCAAAAAGTTGTCGAAGATGAACCTTATGCTCATCTACTGTACGACTGTACACTAAAATGTCATCGAGGAAGAGTACAAGACACTCACCGTTTAGGTCGCGCAGTAAAGACGACAGCAATCTTGTGAAGCTGGCAGGGGCGTTCGTTAAGCCGAAGCATAGAACTCGCCATTCGAATGATCCAAATCGTGTTCTTATAGCAGTCTTAGGAATATCTTCTTCCCGTATTCGCATCTGGTTATAAGCCCCCAGCAAATCTACTTTAGAGTAGAATGTAGCGCCACTGACCTGGTCAAGGGCTTCGTTGATGAGAGGCAAGGGATTTGCGTCCGGTATCGTAATCTTATTTAGTGCCCTGTAGTCACATACCAACCTCAAGTCGCCCTCCTTCTTTTTAACAAAGAAGACGGGAGCCCCATAAGGCGAACAGGATGGCCTGATCAAACCTTTTTTCAGTAGTCGTTGAAGCTGGCGCTTCAATTCGGCAAGCTCTGCAGTGGAGAGGCGTATGACAGGTCGTACAGGCGGTGGCTCGTCGTGCTTCAGGTTAATCTGAAACTGCACATGTCGGTTGGGAGGTAACTCATTAGGGAGTTCGTCTCTGAAGACATCGTCGAATTCTGCAACTAGGTCCTCGAAAGGGGTAGACACTTGCATGTTTGCATGAGCTTTGCCTGTGACTCTAACTGCAAAAAGTTCCGCTTGCCTTTTCCGAACTATTGTCCGCATTCGCTTGATAGAGATATGTTTGATAGTGACAGAAGATTGGCGCGTAGCGGAGCGCGGCTTGATAGTATGAGACGTACCATCCGCTCGCGTGATAGAAACTGCCAAAGTGTTCCAATCAATGTCCGGATTGTGTTTCCGTAGCCAGTTACGTCCGCAAATAACTTGGGTTTCGTTGGCTAAAGGTAAAACGTAGAGCTCCTCGTTCGCAATAAAGCTATTAAGCGCAAGAATTCCGTTTGCAGTTCCCAACGTGCGCACATGTGTTCCATTTCCCAACTCAACATCTTCTGGGTTTCGATGTATCTTGAGACCGCACTGGTCCGCTAAAGCTGGTGATACAAATATATGGGAAGCTCCAGAGTCGATGAACGCTGTCACTGCGTTCCCATTGAGAGTGGCATCGTAGGAAGGTTCCTCACTCTCATATCCTGTCTCCAAGGAAGACAGTCGTAGCGGTCCATTGTCTATGGTACCGCTGGAATTCGCCACACTCTCGTGTGGCATTATGCGTTTGGGGAATTCTGGCGTGTAGGCTTATTGGCCTTTCCCTCGCACGAATGCCCGGGCTCCCAATTTTTCTCCCCGCATCCGAAGCAACGCTTGCTGCGACGATACATGTTCTGCTCACCCGATAGTGCAGGACCCCATGAAAGTGCACTGTCGTCCTTGTGTTTCTTGGGCGGGAGTTTCTCTTTCTTGCCTGGGAAGGACTTTGTGGCAGTAGACACACTGCGAGTGGAATCACCTTTTTTATGTGTCCATTGGAGAGCCATTTCGAACGTGCGGGCGTGACCGTAGACATCCTGCATGGAGGAAGGTTCGCCCGTCGGATAGAGTTTAGTAAACTCCTGTTTGTAGTTGTCCGTTAGGGCATTGAAGAAGAAGAGGTAGGCTTCTGAACGTGGGGTATCACATATCTCAGTAAGTTCCTTAAACGTAGAAACAAAGTCAGCCACTGTGGTCTTCATCTTCAGTGTCATTAGTGTAGTCTTGGAGCGTGCTTTCTCGTCCAGAGGAACGAACTCCGTGATCATCGCGTCCTGAAGTTCAGAGAGAGTCATAGGTTTATTACCTTCAGACTCCAGCCGCATTATCCAGGTGGCCGCACGGTCCTGTAGGTAACACTCTCCCAGCTGCACCATTTGTGTTTCAGACATATTGTTGTAACGGCCTACGGCACGAATGTTGTAGATGAAGCCTTTGATTTTGACAGAAGTCTGTTCGGTGCGCTTTCCAGCAAACGGAGGAATAGGCGGGGACTTCATGCTGCGACCAAACGTAGATGGTGCGGGAGAGGGTGCAGGGCTGCTTCGAAGGCTCTGAATTTGCGCTTGCTGCTCACTGTATAGAGTGCGCACTTGCGCGAGCTCGTGCTGCAAGGCGGCAATAGTATGTGCCGTGTCCGTAGTCTGTTGCGGCGTTGCCGCAACTGGATTCAATGCCGGTTCGACTAGCGGCGGAGGTGTGCGTTCTGCAGGTGACGCTGCAGGGGCCCGGGAAGAATTGTTCCCAGTTCTCGTGAGCGGCATTGTGAAGCTGCTCTTGTTGGCTCGCACGCAGTAGCGTCGTACTTTTGGCGTCAGTCGTGAGCCGTACTCTTAGATGCTACCAAATGTGACGAGGAAAAGTGTTGAGCGTAAAAATCCTCGTTGCACGAGTCGTTTACTCGTCGTGTCTCCCCTTCCTCTCCCTTCTCTCGGAGTCGTCGTGAGGACTAAGTACTGTAGAGTGAAGGAGAACTCTGTAGGAGAGTTTGACTAAAAATGACGGAGAGAGATGCATACGAAATCATGCTGTATGACATCTGACTAATGCTTTCGTGGCGGAACACCACAGTGTTACACCTTCGTGATATTTACGGATACAAGGAAGTCGGAGTCTTTCCCGAACGAGAGAAGCACGCGCCAAGGAGTGGACCGCTGTGTGCGAGGGCGAATAATGGCTGGGCGGAGGTACTTTGGGTTCTTGTTGCGATGACGGCGCTTGCGGCGCATTGTTGTCCTCCTCCGGGCGACAAGACATGTCGTCAGAGCTGCTAGCGATACTGCTAGAGCTGCTAGAGTGTGCTTGCGGCTGTTCTGAAAGGGCATTGGCGAAGCGGGCATCACCGACAGCTCGAGAGAGGGGTCTTGGAATGTGGAACTCCAGTGCGCAAGGATGAAATGGGAAGTGGTGCGGGAGTGGTGGAGTGGAGAGGGGTCGAGAGGGCTTGATCAGATGGTCAAAAGTAGTCAGCCGGCGACCACTTTATCGGTCGCTGATTGGTCAAAAAAGTAGTCGAGTGATACAGTGTTATTTTCTGGATGCACCCAATGGGTGCATCCAGAAAATAACATTGATTCACTCTGGCGCACTTGTGCTTACTGTAGCGCCGCACTCTCTGAGAGAGAATGCACAGTTGCATAATGATACCTAACGACACCCGCGATTTCATTAAATCATGTTTTTGCGCGGAATTGCGCGCAAAAACTGCCAGATAATGCTGCAAAATGAAAAAATCAGAACTTCGGCCTTCTTCAGGCGACCCACCGATAATCGCGATCAACCATCGAAATCGAGATCCCCCATGCCTTCCTAGGGTCCCTGTAGCCCATTTCCATCATGGCGATGTAACGTGTAAGTCGTGGCTACCATTGTCTGAAGTCGTTTCTTCATGAAGAATCATGAAGTTTCTCAGTTTCTGCATGAATAAACAAGCAAAAAGCAAAAATGAAAAAACAACCCGAAATCGCGGTACATTTATGGGCCAATTGCTGAGAGAGTAATTTACTGCAAGTGTCTACACTTTTGCTTTGCCCAGCCGTTCCTATTTCCAAATACTACCCCACCGTTTGCAGTTGCAATGTGATCGCCATGGACGAAGTCGCAACGCCTTTCGGCATCTACTGAAGAAGCATCGCGTGGGAGAGGTGGTAGATCCAAGAGAATCTCCCAACTGACACCGCGACTTTGGCGGGATGGGCCGGCTTAGCGATGCCGTACTCAACCAGCACGAACGACATCGTTTCGGCCCACTATGAGAAGAGTGCTGATGACAACAAGACAAGCACTTCTTCTTGAAAAACTTCCCTTCCGAGCCTACGTACCCCATAAAGTGTCCACCGTCAGTGGGTACGTACGCACTTTTGCGTCTACAGGCAGTGGGTACTGGAGATGGTGTAGGAATTGGCGCTGAAGAGGGGGATATATCAGGGGATGCAGATGAAACGTCTGACTCGAGCTCTTGCCTCATCGCTTGTGATTCCTTTTTGCGACGTGACGAGACGATCGACAGAGACGACCTTCTTCTTCCTTCAGCTGAAGCTCGAATTTTCTTCCATGGTAGGCCTCCTGAAATAGTCGGCGGAGGACTTGTGGAATATGCACATGTGATCTGCAACACAATGACAAGCAGCAGGTGGATACGAGCTTTCATTTTTGCCTGAGAGCAAAGTGAATTCCTTTCGCAGACCTAGAAATGAGTTTGAAGGCGACGCGCAGCCTGAGGGTGTTTAATGGAGCTCTTGCTGAGAGGGGCAAGTTCAGAATTCCCGGTCGAGCCCGGAAATTGGTGGGCAGTCGGTTTTCGTGTCATATTCACCCTAGGCCTAAAAATAGCTAAAGCGCAAATGTCCCACGATCATGTACGCCGTATTCATTTGCTTACTTTAAACTTGGATGTAGTATGTACACCAGCGATTCCCATACGTATGAGGCCTCTGACGTATTGCACATGCTCCGTTACAAGTACGTAATAAAATTGAAGTTGAAAATACTGCTCATGCGCCTCTAATGGGACATGGCAGAAATTAAATTTTGCGCACTGACAAATTATTGGCTGCGCTCTGCCGTCGGCAAAATTTTGGTGAGAAATTGCCCACAGCAATGTCGCAAATCCAGCGCGTATAGGGGTGCCGCCGTGTAAATCGGCCCAAACCGTATCGTTCAACCGGAAATTGCGAGGGGATAAAACCGGCCATTCCGATACGTTTTGGGGCATGCTCCGTAGTCAGTACCAAAAACGCATATTCGTTCAATGCAGCCAGTACCAACCGTATTTTGTCATTACGTACCTGCACTGACACATGCCCAAAACGTACTGGAATCCCGGAACTGTCGGAAGTACTAGTCATAGGGGGTGCCCTGCAAAACGGGCTTTAGAGAATTTTTGCCGGACAGGAGGGAAATCGTGACCTGCAAAACGGTTTTTCGAAGAATTTTGCCAGACAGGAGGGAAATCGTGACCTGCAGAACGGGTTTTCGAGGAATTTTGCCAGACAGAAGGGAAATCGTGCCGTGCGGTTGTGTATTGAGGGGTGCTCTGCAGAATGGGTTTTCGAGGGAGGCATATTTTAAAATGAGGTGTATTGGGGCAACTGCGGCGGTATTAGTTTGATGGTAGTATTTGACTGATGAAATGGCGTGCAAAAGGGAAGGGGATGCCCTATTGAATGAGGGCGCATGGGTAAGTACGTAGTAATGAAAAGGTGTGAAAACAGAAGCGTATAGCGGGTTGGAACAGAAGGGTTGGTCAATTGAACAGAAGGATTAGAAAATTGAAATTAAAAATATTGCTCGTGCGCCTGCGTTGGGGGGTGCCAAAAAATCAAAAAATAAGTTTGTCATTATTGTGAATTGGTTGTATGTGTGGGGAGTGGATGGGTGCGTCAGAGAGGGCGCATGGGGGGGTCGAGGTGATAATGTGCGAAAAACGGTTCTGCGGACGGGAATATTTGGAAACGAGAAATCGAGCGTGGCGGGGCCATGGGGGGCATGTTCCACTGGCGGTTCTGTTTTCGCACATACATCGAATTTGGTACTTGCAGAAGCGTTTTGTGTCAGAACCGTTCTGTTATTCTGACGGTCAAGAACGCTTCTGCAGGGCACACTTTCATGACGTAATATACTTAGAGCACTTCTACCGCTCAAGGGATCGGCCTCCGCACCAACCCCTTCAACCAGCAGCGGTCTCAAGCTTTTCAAGTCTTCATCTCGTCAACATCCTCAAGCACAAGCACGCAAGCCTCTTGTTACGCGCCATTCACCAACTCCTACCATACCATCTTCCAAACTACCGCCACCCACCTCATTGCCCTTTCAACTCGATCACACAATTGACACCGACGAAACGTTGAACTTGATTCGTCACCTGATCGACTTGGGAACCAAACAGTGCTTGACGTGCCAGGCCTCTTCCAGGACATATACAGACCACGACCAAAGCACGTGTAAGTTCATAAGAAAAGCATGCTACCGATGCCTCTCCCCTGATCATGTTGTTGGCGCATGCAAGCTTCGAAACAAAATCAGCCGCTTATGCTTCAAGTGCGAAATGCATTCATACGACGAACAAAAACTGCACCCTTTGTTCGGCTCGTACGGGTCATGCGATCTTGCGCTGCTTAGATCTTTGTCTTGGACATTGTGGCACATCCGATCCAACCGTCGCGCAATCGCCGAAAACCTCTTCGAAGCCCCCTTGCTTCGCCGTTTCAGCTCCATTTGGCCAAGGCTCTCGTCAACAGCATATGATCAAGAGTGTAGCGACATCTTCCATGAAGCCTCTTTGGAATCGGCATCGTTCGAAAACACAAACATCCCGATTGCAATTGTGGTATAACCCCAAACGGAAATTAGATTAGGATTGGATCAAGGACAGTAAGGCAACGAGCCTTACAGCCATGCGCGTACACACGTGTCATCCACGTGTACGGGACGCGTACTACAGGTGGACTGTCAGCCCCGCCGGCTGACAGCGTTACAGTGTCGGTAGACCGGCACTACTGTAGAGTTATGATAGACTACAATGTACATTAAATATGAGCGGACCGCCGGCGGTGGAGGACGACAAGCACGGACTTGTCAAGGATCCTCCACCTTGGTCCGCCCGCTTACTTTGAGGTACTTCCGTCCGTTTTACCTAGGAGTAGCACCGCGCGCGGGTTGAGGACGCGCGCAGCACGCCCACGAGCGGGCTCCGCCTCCGCCCGTCGGTACTGAATCGTCACCCAGTACCGCTCCAGGGCGTCGAGGCGTAGAACCGCTCGCGCGTGCGCGCGTCCTCCCCGATCCCGCTCTACCACCGCTACCTCGAGCCCGTGCTCGGTACCGTGGGTGGGCCGTGGTTCTATCTTCCCGCCGATCGGGGTCTTTCCGAACTGTCAGTACTCACCGCCCTCGTCGTTGGGGGTGATTACACTACAGCAATCTCGCTCTCTCTTTCATGGGCCTTGCAAAGCAATGTTCTGTAGTGCAGTAACCACCACGTCATGATCGCTACATAATTTACTGTAACCTTTCCGTTTATACTTGCACAAACTACATAGGGTCTTTCAATTCCCGGCTCTACGGCTTATCATTTTGTAAATCCTATAGATCCTCTCGCATCCCATTTACGAAGTATGAAATGCAATCGTTCTTGACACCCTGCGACACTCGCCCAAAGGCATAGTCGCGCGAGCAATATCCCCATGATATCACCGTTATCTTATGTGATGAGATTTTGAACCAATCTCTGCTCTGCAAGCAAATAACGAAAGAAAATCATCCCATCAATCATGTACGCAAAATCCTACCGTTCCATCAGACAACTATCTCCTCCCACGTTTCACTTCTACCAGTACAGCACCCATGAAAACGTACCCGTACGGTATGCCTCGAGAACATACCTGTGCAGCATCCTCGAAAACCGACCTGTGCGGCACCCCTCGAAAACGTACCGGTACAGCGCCTCTCGAAAGCGTACCTGTACAGCACCCCTCAAAAACGTACCGGCACAGCCCACCTCCAAAAACGTACCTGTGCAGCACCTCTCGAAAACGTACCGGTACAGCACCCCTCGAAAACGTACCGGTGCAGTACCCCTTGAAAACGTAGCGGGAGGGGGGCACCTCTCTAAAACGTACCGGTGCAGCACCCCTCGAAAACGTAGCGGGAGGGGGGCACCTCTCTAAAACGTACCGACACAGCACCCCTGGAAAATGTACCTGTGCAGCACCTCTCGAAAACGCCGTGCAGCATCTTCGAAAACGGACCTGTGCAGCACCCCTCGAAAACGTACCTGTGCAGCACCTTTCGAAAACGTACCTGTGCGGCACCCCTCGAAAACGTACCGGTACAGCGCCTCTCGAAAGCGTACCTGTACAGCACCCCTCAAAAACGTACTGGCACAGCCCACCTCCAAAAACGTACCTGTGCAGCACCTCTCGAAAACGTACCGGTACAGCACCCCTCGAAAACGTACCGGTGCAGCACCCCTCTAAAACGTACCGGTGCAGCACCCCTCGAAAACGTAGCGGGAGGGGGGCACCTCTCTAAAACGTACCTGTACAGTACACCTCGAAAACGTACCGACACAGCACCCCTGGAAAATGTACCTGTGCAGCACCTCTCGAAAACGCCGTGCAGCATCTTCGAAAACGGACCTGTGCGGCACCCCTCGAAAACGTACCTGTGCAGCACCTCTCGAAAACGTACCTGTACAGCACCCCTCGAAATCGTGTACCTGTGCAGCACCCCCCGAAAACGTACCGGTACAGCACCCCTCGAAAACGTACTTGTGCAGCACCTCTCGAAAACGTACCCTGACAGCATCACTCGAAACGTACCTGTTCAGCACACGTCGAAAACGTACCTGTGCAGCACCCCTCCAAAACGTACCGGTACAGCACCCTCGAAAACGTCCCGGCATGGGTCTGAAACAGCTCCCCGGAAATTGGTTGGCAGTCGGTTTTCGTGTCATATTCACCCTAGGCCTAAAAATAGCTAGAGCGCAGATGTCCCACGATCATGTACGCCGTATTCATTTGCTTGCTTTAAACTTGGATGTAGTATGTACACCAGCGATTCCCATACGTATGAGGCCTCTGACGTATTGCACATGCTCCGTTACAAGTACGTAATAAAATTGAAGTTGAAAATACTGCTCATGCGCCTCTAATGGGACATGGCAGAAATTAAATTTTGCGCACTGACAAATTATTGGCTGCGCTCTGCCGTCGGCAAAATTTTGGTGAGAAATTGCCCACAGCAATGTCCCAAATCCAGCGCGTATAGGGGTGCCGCCGTGTAAATCGGCCCAAACCGTATCGTTCAACCGGAAATTGCGAGGGGATAAAACCGGCCATTCCGATACGTTTTGGGGCATGCTCCGTAGTCAGTACCAAAAACGCATATTCGTTCAATGCAGCCAGTACCAACCGTATTTTGTCATTACGTACCTGCACTGACACATGCCCAAAACGTACTGGAATCCCGGAACTGTCGGAAGTACTAGTCATAGGGGGTGCCCTGCAAAACGGGCTTTAGAGAATTTTTGCCGGACAGGAGGGAAATCGTGACCTGCAAAACGGTTTTTCGAAGAATTTCGGCAGACAGGAGGGAAATCGTGACCTGCAGAACGGGTTTTCGAGGAATTTTGCCAGACAGAAGGGAAATCGTGCCGTGCGGTTGTGTATTGAGGGGTGCTCTGCAGAATGGGTTTTCGAGGGAGGCATATTTTAAAATGAGGTGTATTGGGGCAACTGCGGCGGTATTAGTTTGATGGTAGTATTTGACTGATGAAATGGCGTGCAAAAGGGAAGGGGATGCCCTATTGAATGAGGGCGCATGGGTAAGTACGTAGTAATGAAAAGGTGTGAAAACAGAAGCGTATAGCGGGTTGGAACAGAAGGGTTGGTCAGTTGAACAGAAGGATTAGAAAATTGAAATTAAAAATATTGCTCGTGCGCCTGCGTTGGGGGGTGCCAAAAAATCAAAAAATAAGTTTGTCATTATTGTGAATTGGTTGTATGTGTGGGGAGTGGATGGGTGCGTCAGAGAGGGCGCATGGGGGGGTCGAGGTGATAATGTGCGAAAAACGGTTCTGCGGACGGGAATATTTGGAAACGAGAAATCGAGCGTGGCGGGGCCATGGGGGGCATGTTCCACTGGCGGTTCTGTTTTCGCACATACATCGAATTTGGTACTTGCAGAAGCGTTTTGTGTCAGAACCGTTCTGTTATTCTGACGGTCAAGAACGCTTCTGCAGGGCACACTTTCATGACGTAATATACTTAGAGCACTTCTACCGCTCAAGGGATCGGCCTCCGCACCAACCCCTTCAACCAGCAGCGGTCTCAAGCTTTTCAAGTCTTCATCTCGTCAACATCCTCAAGCACAAGCACGCAAGCCTCTTGTTACGCGCCATTCACCAACTCCTACCATACCATCTTCCAAACTACCGCCACCCACCTCATTGCCCTTTCAACTCGATCACACAATTGACACCGACGAAACGTTGAACTTGATTCGTCACCTGATCGACTTGGGAACCAAACAGTGCTTGACGTGCCAGGCCTCTTCCAGGACATATACAGACCACGACCAAAGCACGTGTAAGTTCATAAGAAAAGCATGCTACCGATGCCTCTCCCCTGATCATGTTGTTGGCGCATGCAAGCTTCGAAACAAAATCAGCCGCTTATGCTTCAAGTGCGAAATGCATTCATACGACGAACAAAAACTGCACCCTTTGTTCGGCTCGTACGGGTCATGCGATCTTGCGCTGCTTAGATCTTTGTCTTGGACATTGTGGCACATCCGATCCAACCGTCGCGCAATCGCCGAAAACCTCTTCAAAGCCCCCTTGCTTCGCCGTTTCAGCTCCATTTGGCCAAGGCTCTCGTCAACAGCATATGATCAAGAGTGTAGCGACATCTTCCATGAAGCCTCTTTGGAATCGGCATCGTTCGAAAACACAAACATCCCGATTGCAATTGTGGTATAACCCCAAACGGAAATTAGATTAGGATTGGATCAAGGACAGTAAGGCAACGAGCCTTACAGCCATGCGCGTACACACGTGTCATCCACGTGTACGGGACGCGTACTACAGGTGGACTGTCAGCCCCGCCGGCTGACAGCGTTACAGTGTCGGTAGACCGGCACTACTGTAGAGTTATGATAGACTACAATGTACATTAAATATGAGCGGACCGCCGGCGGTGGAGGACGACAAGCACCGACTTGTCAAGGATCCTCCACCTTGGTCCGCCCGCTTACTTTGAGGTACTTCCGTCCGTTTTACCTAGTAGTAGCACCGCGCGCGGGTTGAGGACGCGCGCAGCACGCCCACGAGCGGGCTCCGCCTCCGCCCGTCGGTACTGAATCGTCACCCAGTACCGCTCCGGGGCGTCGAGGCGTAGAACCGCTCGCGCGTGCGCGCGTCCTCCCCGATCCCGCTCTACCACCGCTACCTCGAGCCCGTGCTCGGTACCGTGGGTGGGCCGTGGTTCTATCTTCCCGCCGATCGGGGTCTTTCCGAACTGTCAGTACTCACCCCCCTCGTCGTTGGGGGTGATTACACTACAGCAATCTCGCTCTCTCTTTCATGGGCCTTGCAAAGCAATGTTCTGTAGTGCAGTAACCACCAGGTCATGATCGCTACATAATTTACTGTAACCTTTCCGTTTATACTTGCACAAACTACATAGGGTCTTTCAATTCCCGGCTCTACGGCTTATCATTTTGTAAATCCTATAGATCCTCTCGCATCCCATTTACGAAGTATGAAATGCAATCGTTCTTGACACCCTGCGACACTCGCCCAAAGGCATAGTCGCGCGAGCAATATCCCCATGATATCACCGTTATCTTATGTGATGAGATTTTGAACCAATCTCTGCTCTGCAAGCAAATAACGAAAGAAAATCATCCCATCAATCATGTACGCAAAATCCTACCGTTCCATCAGACAACTATCTCCTCCCACGTTTCACTTCTACCAGTACAGCACCCATGAAAACGTACCCGTACGGTACGCCTCGAGAACATACCTGTGCAGCATCCTCGAAAACCGACCTGTGCGGCACCCCTCGAAAACGTACCGGTACAGCGCCTCTCGAAAGCGTACCTGTACAGCACCCCTCAAAAACGTACCGGCACAGCCCACCTCCAAAAACGTACCTGTGCAGCACCTCTCGAAAACGTACCGGTACAGCACCCCTCGAAAACGTACCGGTGCAGCACCCCTTGAAAACGTAGCGGGAGGGGGGCACCTCTCTAAAACGTACCGGTGCAGCACCCCTCGAAAACGTAGCGGGAGGGGGGCACCTCTCTAAAACGTACCTGTACAGTACACCTCGAAAACGTACCGACACAGCACCCCTGGAAAATGTACCTGTGCAGCACCTCTCGAAAACGCCGTGCAGCATCTTCGAACACGGACCTGTGCGGCACCCCTCGAAAACGTACCTGTGCAGCACCTCTCGAAAACGTACCTGTACAGCACCCCTCGAAATCGTGTACCTGTGCAGCACCCCCCGAAAACGTACCGGTACAGCACCCCTCGAAAACGTACTTGTGCAGCACCTCTCGAAAACGTACCCGGACAGCATCACTCGAAACGTACCTGTTCAGCACACGTCGAAAACGTACCTGTGCAGCACCCCTCCAAAACGTACCGGTACAGCACCCTCGAAAACGTCCCGGCATGGGTCTGAAACAGCTCCCCGGAAATTGGTTGGCAGTCGGTTTTCGTGTCATATTCACCCTAGGCCTAAAAATAGCTAGAGCGCAGATGTCCCACGATCATGTACGCCGTATTCATTTGCTTGCTTTAAACTTGGATGTAGTATGTACACCAGCGATTCCCATACGTATGAGGCCTCTGACGTATTGCACATGCTCCGTTACAAGTACGTAATAAAATTGAAGTTGAAAATACTGCTCATGCGCCTCTAATGGGACACGGCAGAAATTAAATTTTGCGCACTGACAAATTATTGGCTGCGCTCTGCCGTCGGCAAAATTTTGGTGAGAAATTGCCCACAGCAGTGTCGCAAATCCAGCGCGTATAGGGGTGCCGCCGTGTAAATCGGCCCAAACCGTATCGTTCAACCGGAAATTGCGAGGGGATAAAACCGGCCATTCCGATACGTTTTGGGGCATGCTCCGTAGTCAGTACCAAAAACGCATATTCGTTCAATGCAGCCAGTACCAACCGTATTTTGTCATTACGTACCTGCACTGACACATGCCCAAAACGTACTGGAATCCCGGAACTGTCGGAAGTACTAGTCATAGGGGGTGCCCTGCAAAACGGGCTTTAGAGAATTTTTGCCGGACAGGAGGGAAATCGTGACCTGCAAAACGGTTTTTCGAAGAATTTCGGCAGACAGGAGGGAAATCGTGACCTGCAGAACGGTTTTTCGAGGAATTTTGCCAGACAGAAGGGAAATCGTGCCGTGCGGTTGTGTATTGAGGGGTGCTCTGCAGAATGGGTTTTCGAGGGAGGCATATTTTAAAATGAGGTGTATTGGGGCAACTGCGGCGGTATTAGTTTGATGGTAGTATTTGACTGATGAAATGGCGTGCAAAAGGGAAGGGGATGCCCTATTGAATGAGGGCGCATGGGTAAGTACGTAGTAATGAAAAGGTGTGAAAACAGAAGCGTATAGCGGGTTGGAACAGAAGGGTTGGTCAGTTGAACAGAAGGATTAGAAAATTGAAATTAAAAATATTGCTCGTGCGCCTGCGTTGGGGGGTGCCAAAAAATCAAAAAATAAGTTTGTCATTATTGTGAATTGGTTGTATGTGCGGGGAGTGGATGGGTGCGTCAGAGAGGGCGCATGGGGGGGTCGACGTGATAATGTGCGAAAAACGGTTCTGCAGACGGGAATATTTGGAAACGAGAAATCGAGCGTGGCGGGGCCATGGGGGGCATGTTCCACTGGCGGTTCTGTTTTCGCACATACATCGAATTTGGTACTTGCAGAAGCGTTTTGTGTCAGAACCGTTCTGTTATTCTGACGGCCAAGAACGCTTCTGCAGGGCACACTTTCATGACGTAATATACTTAGAGCACTTCTACCGCTCAAGGGATCGGCCTCCGCACCAACCCCTTCAACCAGCAGCGGTCTCAAGCTTTTCAAGTCTTCATCTCGTCAACATCCTCAAGCACAAGCACGCAAGCCTCTTGTTACGCGCCATTCACCAACTCCTACCATACCATCTTCCAAACTACCGCCACCCACCTCATTGCCCTTTCAACTCGATCACACAATTGACACCGACGAAACGTTGAACTTGATTCGTCACCTGATCGACTTGGGAACCAAACAGTGCTTGACGTGCCAGGCCTCTTCCAGGACATATACAGACCACGACCAAAGCACGTGTAAGTTCATAAGAAAAGCATGCTACCGATGCCTCTCCCCTGATCATGTTGTTGGCGCATGCAAGCTTCGAAACAAAATCAGCCGCTTATGCTTCAAGTGCGAAATGCATTCATACGACGAACAAAAACTGCACCCTTTGTTCGGCTCGTACGGGTCATGCGATCTTGCGCTGCTTAGATCTTTGTCTTGGACATTGTGGCACATCCGATCCAACCGTCGCGCAATCGCCGAAAACCTCTTCGAAGCCCCCTTGCTTCGCCGTTTCAGCTCCATTTGGCCAAGGATCTCGTCAACAGCATATGATCAAGAGTGTAGCGACATCTTCCATGAAGCCTCTTTGGAATCGGCATCCTTCGAAAACACAAACATCCCGATTGCAATTGTGGTATAACCCCAAACGGAAATTAGATTAGGATTGGATCAAGGACAGTAAGGCAACGAGCCTTACAGCCATGCGCGTACACACGTGTCATCCACGTGTACGGGACGCGTACTACAGGTGGACTGTCAGCCCCGCCGGCTGACAGCGTTACAGTGTCGGTAGACCGGCACTACTGTAGAGTTATGATAGACTACAATGTACATTAAATATGAGCGGACCGCCGGCGGTGGAGGACGACAAGCACCGACTTGTCAAGGATCCTCCACCTTGGTCCGCCCGCTTACTTTGAGGTACTTCCGTCCGTTTTACCTAGTAGTAGCACCGCGCGCGGGTTGAGGACGCGCGCAGCACGCCCACGAGCGGGCTCCGCCTCCGCCCGTCGGTACTGAATCGTCACCCAGTACCGCTCCAGGGCGTCGAGGCGTAGAACCGCTCGCGCGTGCGCGCGTCCTCCCCGATCCCGCTCTACCACCGCTACCTCGAGCCCGTGCTCGGTACCGTGGGTGGGCCGTGGTTCTATCTTCCCGCCGATCGGGGTCTTTCCGAACTGTCAGTACTCACCCCCCTCGTCGTTGGGGGTGATTACACTACAGCAATCTCGCTCTCTCTTTCATGGGCCTTGCAAAGCAATGTTCTGTAGTGCAGTAACCACCAGGTCATGATCGCTACATAATTTACTGTAACCTTTCCGTTTATACTTGCACAAACTACATAGGGTCTTTCAATTCCCGGCTCTACGGCTTATCATTTTGTAAATCCTATAGATCCTCTCGCATCCCATTTACGAAGTATGAAATGCAATCGTTCTTGACACCCTGCGACACTCGCCCAAAGGCATAGTCGCGCGAGCAATATCCCCATGATATCACCGTTATCTTATGTGATGAGATTTTGAACCAATCTCTGCTCTGCAAGCAAATAACGAAAGAAAATCATCCCATCAATCATGTACGCTAAATCCTACCGTTCCATCAGACAACTATCTCCTCCCACGTTTCACTTCTACCAGTAGAGCACCCATGAAAACGTACCCGTACGGTACGCCTCGAGAACATACCTGTGCAGCATCCTCGAAAACCGACCTGTGCGGCACCCCTCGAAAACGTACCGGTACAGCGCCTCTCGAAAGCGTACCTGTACAGCACCCCTCAAAAACGTACCGGCACAGCCCACCTCCAAAAACGTACCTGTGCAGCACCTCTCGAAAACGTACCGGTACAGCACCCCTCGAAAACGTACCGATGCAGCACCCCTTGAAAACGTAGCGGGAGGGGGGCACCTCTCTAAAACGTACCGGTGCAGCACCCCTCGAAAACGTAGCGGGAGGGGGGCACCTCTCTAAAACGTACCTGTACAGTACACCTCGAAAACGTACCGACACAGCACCCCTGGAAAATGTACCTGTGCAGCACCTCTCGAAAACGCCGTGCAGCATCTTCGAACACGGACCTGTGCGGCACCCCTCGAAAACGTACCTGTGCAGCACCTCTCGAAAACGTACCTGTACAGCACCCCTCGAAATCGTGTACCTGTGCAGCACCCCCCGAAAACGTACCGGTACAGCACCCCTCGAAAACGTACTTGTGCAGCACCTCTCGAAAACGTACCCGGACAGCATCACTCGAAACGTACCTGTTCAGCACACGTCGAAAACGTACCTGTGCAGCACCCCTCCAAAACGTACCGGTACAGCACCCTCGAAAACGTCCCGGCATGGGTCTGAAACAGCTCCCCGGAAATTGGTTGGCAGTCGGTTTTCGTGTCATATTCACCCTAGGCCTAAAAATAGCTAGAGCGCAGATGTCCCACGATCATGTACGCCGTATTCATTTGCTTGCTTTAAACTTGGATGTAGTATGTACACCAGCGATTCCCATACGTATGAGGCCTCTGACGTATTGCACATGCTCCGTTACAAGTACGTAATAAAATTGAAGTTGAAAATACTGCTCATGCGCCTCTAATGGGACATGGCAGAAATTAAATTTTGCGCACTGACAAATTATTGGCTGCGCTCTGCCGTCGGCAAAATTTTGGTGAGAAATTGCCCACAGCAATGTCGCAAATCCAGTGCGTATAGGGGTGCCGCCGTGTAAATCGGCCCAAACCGTATCGTTCAACCGGAAATTGCGAGGGGATAAAACCGGCCATTCCGATACGTTTTGGGGCATGCTCCGTAGTCAGTACCAAAAACGCATATTCGTTCAATGCAGCCAGTACCAACCGTATTTTGTCATTACGTACCTGCACTGACACATGCCCAAAACGTACTGGAATCCCGGAACTGACGGAAGTACTAGTCATAGGGGGTGCCCTGCAAAACGGGCTTTAGAGAACTTTTGCCGGACAGGAGGGAAATGGTGACCTGCAGAACGGTTTTTCGAAGAATTTTGCCAGACAGGAGGGAAATGGTGACCTGCAGAACGGTTTTTCGAGGAATGTTGCCAGACAGAAGGGAAATCGTGCCGTGCGGTTGTGTATTGAGGGGTGCTCTGCAGAATGGGTTTTCGAGGGAGGCATATTTTAAAATGAGGTGTATTGGGGCAACTGCGGCGGTATTAGTTTGATGGTAGTATTTGACTGATGAAATGGCGTGCAAAAGGGAAGGGGATGCCCTATTGAATGAGGGCGCATGGGTAAGTACGTAGTAATGAAAAGGTGTGAAAACAGAAGCGTATAGCGGGTTGGAACAGAAGGGTTGGTCAGTTGAACAGAAGGATTAGAAAATTGAAATTAAAAATATTGCTCGTGCGCCTGCGTTGGGGGGTGCCAAAAAATCAAAAAATAAGTTTGTCATTATTGTGAATTGGTTGTATGTGCGGGGAGTGGATGGGTGCGTCAGAGAGGGCGCATGGGGGGGTCGAGGTGATAATGTGCGAAAAACGGTTCTGCGGACGGGAATATTTGGAAACGAGAAATCGAGCGTGGCGGGGCCATGGGGGGCATGTTCCACTGGCGGTTCTGTTTTCGCACATACATCGAATTTGGTACTTGCAGAAGCGTTTTGTGTCAGAACCGTTCTGTTATTCTGACGGTCAAGAACGCTTCTGCAGGGCACACTTTCATGACGTAATATACTTAGAGCACTTCTACCGCTCAAGGGATCGGCCTCCGCACCAACCCCTTCAACCAGCAGCGGTCTCAAGCTTTTCAAGTCTTCATCTCGTCAACATCCTTAAGCACAAGCACGCAAGCCTCTTGTTACGCGCCATTCACCAACTCCTACCATACCATCTTCCAAACTACCGCCACCCACCTCATTGCCCTTTCAACTCGATCACACAATTGACACCGACGAAACGTTGAACTTGATTCGTCACCTGATCGACTTGGGAACCAAACAGTGCTTGACGTGCCAGGCCTCTTCCAGGACATATACAGACCACGACCAAAGCACGTGTAAGTTCATAAGAAAAGCATGCTACCGATGCCTCTCCCCTGATCATGTTGTTGGCGCATGCAAGCTTCGAAACAAAATCAGCCGCTTATGCTTCAAGTGCGAAATGCATTCATACGACGAACAAAAACTGCACCCTTTGTTCGGCTCGTACGGGTCATGCCATCTTGCGCTGCTTAGATCTTTGTCTTGGACATTGTGGCACATCCGATCCAACCGTCGCGCAATCGCCGAAAACCTCTTCAAAGCCCCCTTGCTTCGCCGTTTCAGCTCCATTTGGCCAAGGCTCTCGTCAACAGCATATGATCAAGAGTGTAGCGACATCTTCCATGAAGCCTCTTTGGAATCGGCATCGTTCGAAAACACAAACATCCCGATTGCAATTGTGGTATAACCCCAAACGGAAATTAGATTAGGATTGGATCAAGGACAGTAAGGCAACGAGCCTTACAGCCATGCGCGTACACACGTGTCATCCACGTGTACGGGACGCGTACTACAGGTGGACTGTCAGCCCCGCCGGCTGACAGCGTTACAGTGTCGGTAGACCGGCACTACTGTAGAGTTATGATAGACTACAATGTACATTAAATATGAGCGGACCGCCGGCGGTGGAGGACGACAAGCACGGACTTGTCAAGGATCCTCCACCTTGGTCCGCCCGCTTACTTTGAGGTACTTCCGTCCGTTTTACCTAGTAGTAGCACCGCGCGCGGGTTGAGGACGCGCGCAGCACGCCCACGAGCGGGCTCCGCCTCCGCCCGTCGGTACTGAATCGTCACCCAGTACCGCTCCGGGGCGTCGAGGCGTAGAACCGCTCGCGCGTGCGCGCGTCCTCCCCGATCCCGCTCTACCACCGCTACCTCGAGCCCGTGCTCGGTACCGTGGGTGGGCCGTGGTTCTATCTTCCCGCCGATCGGGGTCTTTCCGAACTGTCAGTACTCACCCCCCTCGTCGCTGGGGGTGATTACACTACAGCAATCTCGCTCTCTCTTTCATGGGCCTTGCAAAGCAATGTTCTGTAGTGCAGTAACCACCAGGTCATGATCGCTACATAATTTACTGTAACCTTTCCGTTTATACTTGCACAAACTACATAGGGTCTTTCAATTCCCGGCTCTACGGCTTATCATTTTGTAAATCCTATAGATCCTCTCGCATCCCATTTACGAAGTATGAAATGCAATCGTTCTTGACACCCTGCCACACTCGCCCAAAGGCATAGTCGCGCGAGCAATATCCCCATGATATCACCGTTATCTTATGTGATGAGATTTTGAACCAATCTCTGCTCTGCAAGCAAATAACGAAAGAAAATCATCCCATCAATCATGTACGCAAAATCCTACCGTTCCATCAGACAACTATCTCCTCCCAAATTTCACTTCTACCAGTAGAGCACCCATGAAAACGTACCCGTACGGTACGTCTCGAGAACATACCTGGGCAGCATCCTCGAAAACCGACCTGTGCGGCACCCCTCGAAAACGTACCGGTACAGCGCCTCTCGGAAGCGTACCTGTACAGCACCCCTCAAAAACGTACCGGCACAGCACCCCTCCAAAAACGTACCTGTGCAGCACCTCTCGAAAACGGTCCTGTACAGCACCCCTCGAAATCGTGTACCTGTGCAGCACCCCCCGAAAATGTACCGGTACAGCACCCCTCGAAAACGTACCGGTGCAGCACCCCTCGAAACGTAGTGGGAGGGGGGGCACCTCTCTAAAACGTACCTGTACAGCACCCCTCGAAATCGTGTACCTGTGCAGCACCCCCCGAAAACGTACCGGTACAGCACCCCTCGAAAACGTACTTGTGCAACACCTCTCGAAAACGTACCCGGACAGCATCACTCGAAACGTACCTGTACAGCACACGTCGAAAACGTACCTGTGCAGCACCCCTCCAAAACGTACCGGTACAGCACCCTCGCAAACGTCCCGGCATGGGTCTAAAACACCTCCCCGGAAATTGGTTGGCAGTCGGTTTTCGTGTCATATTCACCCTAGGCCTAAAAATAGCTAGAGCGCAGATGTCCCACGATCATGTACGCCGTATTCATTTGCTTGCTTTAAACTTGGATGTAGTATGTACACCAGCGATTCCCATACGTATGAGGCCTCTGACGTATTGCACATGCTCCGTTACAAGTACGTAATAAAATTGAAGTTGAAAATACTGCTCATGCGCCTCTAGTGGGACATGGCAGAAATTAAATTTTGCGCACTGACAAATTATTGGCTGCGCTCTGCCGTCGGCAAAATTTTGGTGAGAAATTGCCCACAGCAATGTCGCAAATCCAGTGCGTATAGGGGTGCCGCCGTGTAAATCGGCCCAAACCGTATCGTTCAACCGGAAATTGCGAGGGGATAAAACCGGCCATTCCGATACGTTTTGGGGCATGCTCCGTAGTCAGTACCAAAAACGCATATTCGTTCAATGCAGCCAGTACCAACCGTATTTTGTCATTACGTACCTGCACTGACACATGCCCAAAACGTACTGGAATCCCGGAACTGACGGAAGTACTAGTCATAGGGGGTGCCCTGCAAAACGGGCTTTAGAGAACTTTTGCCGGACAGGAGGGAAATGGTGACCTGCAGAACGGTTTTTCGAAGAATTTTGCCAGACAGGAGGGAAATGGTGACCTGCAGAACGGTTTTTCGAGGAATGTTGCCAGACAGAAGGGAAATCGTGCCGTGCGGTTGTGTATTGAGGGGTGCTCTGCAGAATGGGTTTTCGAGGGAGGCATATTTTAAAATGAGGTGTATTGGGGCAACTGCGGCGGTATTAGTTTGATGGTAGTATTTGACTGATGAAATGGCGTGCAAAAGGGAAGGGGATGCACTATTGAATGAGGGCGCATGGGTAAGTACGTAGTAATGAAAAGGTGTGAAAACAGAAGCGTATAGCGGGTTGGAACAGAAGGGTTGGTCAGTTGAACAGAAGGATTAGAAAATTGAAATTAAAAATATTGCTCGTGCGCCTGCGTTGGGGGGTGCCAAAAAATCAAAAAATAATTTTGTCATTATTGTAAATTTGTTGTATGTGCGGGGAGTGGATGGGTGCGTCAGAGAGGGCGCATGGGGGGGTCGCCGTGATAATGTGCGAAAAGCGGTTCTGCAGACGGGAATATTTGGAAACGAGAAATCGAGCGTGGCGGGGCCATGGGGGGCATGTTCCACTGGCGGTTCTGTTTTCGCACATACATCGAATTTGGTACTTGCAGAAGCGTTTTGTGTCAGAACCGTTCTGTTATTCTGACGGCCAAGAACGCTTCTGCAGGGCACACTTTCATGACGTAATATACTTAGAGCACTTCTACCGCTCAAGGGATCGGCCTCCGCACCAACCCCTTCAACCAGCAGCGGTCTCAAGCTTTTCAAGTCTTCATCTCGTCAACATCCTCAAGCACAAGCACGCAAGCCTCTTGTTACGCGCCATTCACCAACTCCTACCATACCATCTTCCAAACTACCGCCACCCACCTCATTGCCCTTTCAACTCGATCACACAATTGACACCGACGAAACGTTGAACTTGATTCGTCACCTGATCGACTTGGGAACCAAACAGTGCTTGACGTGCCAGGCCTCTTCCAGGACATATACAGACCACGACCAAAGCACGTGTAAGTTCATAAGAAAAGCATGCTACCGATGCCTCTCCCCTGATCATGTTGTTGGCGCATGCAAGCTTCGAAACAAAATCAGCCGCTTATGCTTCAAGTGCGAAATGCATTCATACGACGAACAAAAACTGCACCCTTTGTTCGGCTCGTACGGGTCATGCCATCTTGCGCTGCTTAGATCTTTGTCTTGGACATTGTGGCACATCCGATCCAACCGTCGCGCAATCGCCGAAAACCTCTTCGAAGCCCCCTTGCTTCGCCGTTTCAGCTCCATTTGGCCAAGGATCTCGTCAACAGCATATGATCAAGAGTGTAGCGACATCTTCCATGAAGCCTCTTTGGAATCGGCATCCTTCGAAAACACAAACATCCCGATTGCAATTGTGGTATAACCCCAAACGGAAATTAGATTAGGATTGGATCAAGGACAGTAAGGCAACGAGCCTTACAGCCATGCGCGCACACACGTGTCATCCACGTGTACGGGACGCGTACTACAGGTGGACTGTCAGCCCCGCCGGCTGACAGCGTTACAGTGTCGGTAGACCGGCACTACTGTAGAGTTATGATAGACTACAATGTACATTAAATATGAGCGGACCGCCGGCGGTGGAGGACGACAAGCACGGACTTGTCAAGGATCCTCCACCTTGGTCCGCCCGCTTACTTTGAGGTACTTCCGTCCGTTTTACCTAGTAGTAGCACCGCGCGCGGGTTGAGGACGCGCGCAGCACGCCCACGAGCGGGCTCCGCCTCCGCCCGTCGGTACTGAATCGTCACCCAGTACCGCTCCGGGGCGTCGAGGCGTAGAACCGCTCGCGCGTGCGCGCGTCCTCCCCGATCCCGCTCTACCACCGCTACCTCGAGCCCGTGCTCGGTACCGTGGGTGGGCCGTGGTTCTATCTTCCCGCCGATCGGGGTCTTTCCGAACTGTCAGTACTCACCCCCCTCGTCGTTGGGGGTGATTACACTACAGCAATCTCGCTCTCTCTTTCATGGGCCTTGCAAAGCAATGTTCTGTAGTGCAGTAACCACCAGGTCATGATCGCTACATAATTTACTGTAACCTTTCCGTTTATACTTGCACAAACTACATAGGGTCTTTCAATTCCCGGCTCTACGGCTTATCATTTTGTAAATCCTATAGATCCTCTCGCATCCCATTTACGAAGTATGAAATGCAATCGTTCTTGACACCCTGCCACACTCGCCCAAAGGCATAGTCGCGCGAGCAATATCCCCATGATATCACCGTTATCTTATGTGATGAGATTTTGAACCAATCTCTGCTCTGCAAGCAAATAACGAAAGAAAATCATCCCATCAATCATGTACGCAAAATCCTACCGTTCCATCAGACAACTATCTCCTCCCAAATTTCACTTCTACCAGTAGAGCACCCATGAAAACGTACCCGTACGGTACGTCTCGAGAACATACCTGGGCAGCATCCTCGAAAACCGACCTGTGCGGCACCCCTCGAAAACGTACCGGTACAGCGCCTCTCGGAAGCGTACCTGTACAGCACCCCTCAAAAACGTACCGGCACAGCACCCCTCCAAAAACGTACCTGTGCAGCACCTCTCGAAAACGGTCCTGTACAGCACCCCTCGAAATCGTGTACCTGTGCAGCACCCCCCGAAAATGTACCGGTACAGCACCCCTCGAAAACGTACCGGTGCAGCACCCCTCGAAACGTAGTGGGAGGGGGGGCACCTCTCTAAAACGTACCTGTACAGCACCCCTCGAAATCGTGTACCTGTGCAGCACCCCCCGAAAACGTACCGGTACAGCACCCCTCGAAAACGTACTTGTGCAACACCTCTCGAAAACGTACCCGGACAGCATCACTCGAAACGTACCTGTACAGCACACGTCGAAAACGTACCTGTGCAGCACCCCTCCAAAACGTACCGGTACAGCACCCTCGAAACGTAGCAGGAGGGGTGGCACCTCTCTAAAACGTGTAGTATAACCCCCCCCCCTGGGGCTTTATTTTAGATTAGATCAACTCAGAATCGGATCGGTTACTGTAGAGCTCGATGCTCTACAGTACCACCACGTGTAACCCCGAGTACAGGGGGCGCACGTGTACACGTGTACACGCGGGACCGAAGAGCGCGCACGCACACGTGTACTGTCAGCCCCGATGGCTGACAGTATTACAGTGTCGACCGACCGCTACAGTACGTCGCTACAGTACATCGGTACTGTACTATTATGATAGGTTATTATGTACATTAAATATGGAGCGGAACAGCGGCGGTGGAGGGGGACAAGGACGGACTTGTCACCCACCGACCGTCAAGGTCCGACTTCCCGCTTATTCTAAGGTAGCGCTCGCTAACTACCTTAGAGCGGCACCGAGCGCGAGTTGAGGACGCGCGCGGTACGCCCACGAGTCGGCTCCGCCTCCGCCCGTCGGTACTGGATCGTTACCCAGTACCGCGCCGGGGCGTCGAGGCGTCGAACCGCCCGCGCGTACCGGCGTCCTCTGCGTTCCCGCTCTACCACGCTACCCGGGCCCGCTGCCCGGTGCCGTTAGCTGGTGTCCCGCTTCACCCCCGTCTTCCCGTTCGGACGGGGTCTACGTCGAGCTGTGCATACACCCCCTCTCCGTTGGGGGTGTTTATGCTACAGTGGTCTCCCGACCTAGAAGACCCTGGAGTCCGATCTCCGAGAAGACTTCCGCTTCCCTCCGCGAACCGATCGCGTCGAGATGAGCCAAGAGTTTGAGCCCTCGATCCGCTCCGAAGCGGCGGATCTGAGTCCGGCCGCTGTGCAGTCCCCATCCGCCCCGTCCGGCGACGGCGACGCAGGTCCTCGTGACCGCGAACCGTCGCTTGGTTCCTCCGAGGAAAGAGCGGCGGCGATGTTCGAACGCATAGCCGAATACATCGAGGAAGTCCGTACTTCCCTTCGGATCGATGTATCGGACCATGTATACACTCGATGTATGGCCGAACTCCGCTCCCTGCGTGAAGGGAGGTTCGATAGAGTGACGCAGTCCTTAGAGAATCTCCGAGCACTGATCGACGAGTTACACTCGCGGATCGTGCTCGTCGAAGACTCCCGTTTCGCCTCGCCCGGACCGTCCGGGCAAGGTCGTTCTGAGAGGCCGACCTCGGTGAGACGACCCGAGGACCGAACCTCTCCGTCCGCAGAGCAATTGGGTGCGTTCGCGCACCTCTCCGCTGAGCTCGACGCCACTCGTCGGCGTGCTCGTGACATGGAACGTACCATGGCCGAAAGGCTACCCGGAGCCCCCTCGAGAGGGCCCGGTGGTACCGTACCTCCGAGCGCCGCCGATCCCGAGGGTTGGCGTCCGACTGGTGCAGCTACCAGTCGGACTGCAGAAGGAAGCCGTCCTCCGATAGACGCGAACTTCGCGTCTGAGACCCAAGCCTTGCCGCCTATCGCCGGAAGTAGGCGGCAAGTGGACCGCGTATCGTACGCGGACGAAAAGGACCGTGGAGGAGCCGCCCGCGGACCCGGAGAACCGATGTTCTCCGTCGATCCCCGCTGGGCCGGCTACCCGCCGGCGAGTTACGCCGAGCATCCAGGTCCGGTAGACGTCCGTACGCTACCGGTTACCTCCTTCGGCACGCTGGGTCCCGCTGAACCCGGGCTCGAGCCGGTACATACGATGATCCAAGAGTTCAGCGCCGTTGCTGACTATCGTATGTACCGCTTGGATAACACCTCGAGGCTCGTTACCTCGGGTGACGCGGGACGGATCGCGAAGTACGTCCAACGTTGTCGTGGGATCCGTCCCACGATGCGCAGCTTCGACGGTACCGACCCGATCCAGCTGCTGCCGTTCTTGAAGGATATCCGAATCACCTTCAACTCGCAACACCTGACCGAAGGTGTTGCGGTACGAGTCCTCGCGCACTTCCTCGAGCGCGACGCAAAGCGCCTGTATACGAGTTATACGATGCGTGGCCTCCACGCCGGCCAGCTCCACGACGACGTGAGCTGGCCGGGGCTCGTGAATCAATTCTTGAAACGCTACCTCACGGAAGACGTGTTAGGTGAAGCGTACGACGCTGTCGCTACGGCGCGACAGCAATCGCATGAGACGGAAAGCACGTTTGCTGACCGACTCGAGACTGCCGCGTTCCGATGCACGGCAGTCTTCTCCGAACAGTCCCTCGCGCACTACTTCGTGCGGGGACTTGCACCGGCAACCCGTGCCGCAGCATCCGAAACTGTGCAAAGGCTGCCAAGCAGTCAGAAGACCGATCTTCTGACCATCCGCCGTATCGCCACGGCGGAAGGTACCACGTACCGCGCTCGGCGCGGTTTACCTCTGCCGGATTCGAAACCGGCAGGGAGGGCTGGCAGGACTACGAAGTCCGCCGCGACAAGTTCGCCCGCCTCGACCCTCCATATCGGGGAGGATGAGTGGCAGGCCGACCCTGTCCTCATTACGCAAGGAGCAGGGCCCGTGGGGGCACGACCCCCCTCACCGATGTCGACCGGAACGACATCGAGTTACGCGACCGCCTTCGCGGCCACTCCAAGAGTGGAAAGGGGTACGGATCCCCGGGTCGCAGAGCTCGACATCTCGAGTCGAGATGCAGGAGCTGAAGCCCCTCGCGTACCCCTCCTCACCGATGAGGAGGCGCGGCACGCAGCGACCTTCGCCTCAACGGATGGCAGCGCGTACGTGTGCTGGCTATGCCCTACGTACGGGCATGCCATGTACGCGTGCCCGTTCCTGTCGCCGGAACAACGAATGTTCACGGCGTACAGGAACTACCGCTACCAGATGGAGACGCGCCCCGGTGCGCGCAATCTCCTCCGGCAAGCGGTGGGCGAGGGCCGTCCTCCGCGTCAAGGTTTCCTGAACCGAACGGGTGGGGGCGCACGCTTCGCCCCCCGTGGAGGCGGGTACCGTCGTAACGAAGTCGATCGCCGGGATCGACCCGCCTATCGCCAGGCGGACACAAGGTACCCTCGACAAGGAGAAAGAGGGGACCGAGACCGTTCTCGGTTACCCCAACAGGTACAAAATGCGATAATGTACCTGCAAGACTGGGTAGAGGATCCGTACCCTCTACCCACGGAGGGTCACGAAGGAGAGCCGACTCGCTTCGTCCCCCATATCCTGCGACGACCGGACGCCGCAGGTCAAGGCCCGGAAGTACCGGAGTACTTCGCCAAGGCCGCCGAGCCGCAGTGGGGGAATCGTCCCGACCCACGCGACCGGCTACCGGAAGAGGACCTGGCCGTCGATAGCCAGGAGGTTAGCTCCGATAGCACGGGTAGTTCGAAAAAAAGGTAAAGACGGTTACGTACACGCGGTCGCGTGAGCCGTCTTTTCCCCACGAACTAGACCCGACCCGGCGTGCTCGCCAAGGACACGGGGGGTATTGTCCGATAATACATCCCCCGCTTCCGGAGGCGGGCACGGGAGCTCCTGTAATGCCGATACAGGAGGGAGCGCACGTCGAGGCCTCCGAAGGCCCGACGTTAGGAGAACAAGACACCGGGACAGCCGACGTCCCGGTGAGGCGTAACGATGGCGACGGGGGCAACGACGACCGAAAAGATTCGGTCGACCTCCTGACTCCCGCGAGCCCAAGGTCGCCGGAGAAAGGTCCGTGTCGTACGGACTCGAGTAATCCGAGGGGCGTCACTGATCCGCGGACGCCCCAAGGAAGGGGGAGAAGGAAACGCAAGCGGGGCCAGCACCGAAATCGAGGGCCCCGGCGGAACGACCCCACCGATAAGGTCGCCCCGAAGGTTGTCGACGGCGTCATTTGCCTTATGACGTCGAAGATATACAACGTCCTCGGCTCGATAGCCACAGAGGGAAATGCATTTAAACCCCGCACGATCGCCGTTGATACGTGCTCGGGGTATAATCTGGTGAGGAAGGCCGACCTTCCCCCCGATTGGACGCGTTACGTCGTGCACGACGCACCTCTGCCACGATTGGCAGGCGCAAATAGCAACCCCCTCAAGCTTTCGGCCGTCGTTCGCCTGGCGGTGCGGTTGAGGAACACGGTGTTCCGAATTCCGTTCGTAGTTGCGGACCAGCTCGCCGTGCCGGTCCTTCTCGGCACGGCCTTCATCGATACGCACGTGCGATGTATCGACATCGAAGCTCAACGAATGGAGCTACGCCAAGGCGGTCCCGTCGCCATCGTCGACGGAAAGGGGGAGTCGACTACCCCTACCAGGCGACACGGGCGACACACGGGTCGGCCAGACGTACGCGAGGAGGCCCCGCAAGCGATCCGAATCGCCTGCTGGGTTACCATCCCTGCGATGTCACAAGCCCGCGTGCGTGTGACGACCGCGGGGAAGGGCCTCGTGTTCCTGGAACCCAAGCCCTCACTCCAACACCGACATGGAGTGAGGCTGACGAATGGCGTCGCGGAGGTCCTACCGAATCAGACCTTCGACGTCATCGTCGCGAATTTCTCACGACGAGAAAGAAGGCTTCCGAAGCACACCGTCGTGGGATACGCGAAGCGCAACCCCCTCGCGATCCTCACTCCCGAACGTAAGGTCGCCGAGGGGATCGCGCACGCGCTACACCTGACCGACTTGACCGATCAAGTCGGTGGGGTAGGAGTTGGCCGATCCAACTCCGACGATGAGACCACCGCCGGGGGCAGGGGGGTCGACCCGGTCGAACGGTCACCTTTATGCCAACCGACGGCGAGGGGTACTGTACTCCCCCAGCAGAAGGATCCCGACAATCCACCGACGGATTGGGAAAAAGAGATCGACCTGTCATACATCGACGATGACAAGCTCCGTGGCCACGTACTCGAGATGCTCCGTAAGCACTCGAGTCTGTGGAGCGGTGCGCTTGGAACGATCCAAGCCACGGAGCACCGCATTCCCCTCGAACCGGGAACGAAACCGATTCGTTCCATGCCCTATCGGAAGGGCCCGGCCATGCGCGAAATGGTCGCTAAGGAGGTCAACAAGATGTTGAACGCAGGGGTTATCGAACCCGCGAGCACCGAGTGGGCGTCCCCCGTGGTGCTCGTACCGAAGAAAGACGGCTCTCCTCGGTTCTGCGTGGACTACCGGCGTCTCAACGCGAAGACCGCAGCGGATTCTTATCCGCTGCCACGGATGGACGACTGCATCGACTCGTTAGGGGATGCAGCCGTCTTCACCACGCTGGACTGCAATTCCAGTTATTGGCAGATCCCGGTCGCTCCGGAAGACCGGGATAAGACCACGTTTACGACGCACATGGGCACGTTTCGCCACTTGCGCATGCCGTTTGGACTCAAAGGGGCACCGGCCACCTTCCAACGTGCGCTCGACATAATACTCTCCGGAGTCCGCTGGCAAATATGCCTCGTCTATCTCGACGACGTGATCGTGTTCTCCCGTACGCACGGAGAACACGCGAGGCATCTCGATACCGTCTTGAGCTTACTGCGGAGTTCCGGTATCTCCCTTAAGCTCAAGAAGTGCAGCTTCTTCCGACCGAAGGTGCACTACCTGGGGCACGTCATCTCCCCAGGCAAGTTGAGCGTGGCCGATACGGCGGCCGACGCTTTCAAGACGTTCACGTTCCCGAGGACGTTGACGCAAATGCGCTCGTTCCTCGGGGCGTGTAACGTATATCGCCGATTCGTTAAGGGGTTCGCGAAGATTGCGCGTCCTCTGACCGACATGACGCGCAAGGATTCGGATCCCGATTTCTATAACCCCACGGAGCTGCAACTTCAGGCGTTCGAGAACCTTAAGAAGTGCATGATCGCTCCGCCGATCCTCGCGTTGCCCCGGCACGGCCGTCCGTACATGATAGACACTGACGCGAGTGCCTACCAACTCGGCTGCACCTTACTTCAGGAGCACGAAGAGCCGAACGACTGGCGCCCCGTGGGGTATTGGTCGTACTCACTGTCCGATAGTGAGCGCAACTACAGCGCTACCGAACGCGAGTGCTTCGCCGTAGTGTGGGTCGTCCGCACACTACGGCCGTATGTAGAAGGCACGAAGTTCACCGTACGGACGGACCATGACGCCCTCCGATGGCTCATGTCCCTCACCGAGAGTTCCGGAAGACTCACCCGGTGGCGGCTACGTCTGGCTGAATACGATTTCACCATTCAGTACCGCCCCGGACGCGTGCATCAGGTGCCCGATGCCCTGTCACGACTCGTGTCGCCGAAGGTCGCCGATGACCTTCGCTCCACCGTCGAGGTGGATGACGACATCCCCACTTTCGACGGGGCACGACAGTTCGAGACGTATCGAACGAGCTCGCGGACCACGCTTGTACTGCGAGCTGTGATCATCAGGCCGTCCATGTCTTCGTAACGACACGGAATCAAGCCGAAGCCCGAACAAGGTCGCGCGCACGGACGCGCGACGAACCGCGAGGTGACGACGAAGCCCCCGCTCTCCAAGGGCCCAATTCGTTTTGGGAGGAGAACGACGAGTTCGACGCCGCCGACATCCAGCGCGCCGAAGACCCCGAGGCTGGCGCGCTCGACTCCCCGGTCGCCCCACCGCAGGACGACCTTCCGGCCCCTCTTACGATAGAGGAGATAGCCGAGGAGCAACGCGTGGATGACTTCTGCCAAACCGTTTTGGCACGACAGTCAGAGTCCCGGGACTCCGCGTTCTTCGAGGACCACCAAGGGGTGCTCAAGCGGAGACACCCCTTCGACCCTGATATCGTTCAGGTCGTGGTACCTCGGACGCTCCGCGCCAGGCTCCTTCGCCTGTGCCACAACCCGGCCATCGCGGGGCACCCGGGCCAGAACCGTATGTACTACGCACTTCGACGCGAGTACTACTGGCCCCACCTGGGGGCAGACGTCGCAGCCACGGTGCGAGGGTGTCGAACCTGCGCGATGAACCGGGTGAAGCTGAGGAAACATCTCAACCGATTGAGATTGTTTCCAGCTACGAGGCCCCTTGAGAGCCTCGCGATCGACATCTTGGGGCCGCTCCCCAAGACGAAGACAGGAAAACGGTTCTTGCTCATGATTACGGACCGCTTCAGTAAGCTAACGCAAGTCGTTGCGCTCCACACGATAACAGCGCACACAGTCGCAGTTGCGTTCTGCGACTCGTGGGTGTTCAAGTATGGCGTCCCTCGCACGTTGCTTTCGGACAACGGCCCTCAGTTTAATGCCAAGTTCTTCCACAGTACGTGCCGCGTTCTGGGGTAACGAACTTGTACACTTCCGCGTACCATCCCCAGACGAACGGGCAAGTCGAGCGATATAACCGAACAATCGCCTCGATGCTGAGGAACTACGTGGGTGAACACCAGGACGACTGGGATGTGTACGTGGGGCCGCTTACGTATGCGTACAACTCCCACGTACATCGCACCACACGCACCACGCCGTTTGAGCTCGTGCTCAGCAGGCCACCGCCGGAGTTTTCTCTCCGACGGGCGGACGGCGACGCGCCCCCCTCCGATAGGGGGAACCAACGTGCCGAGTTCCTCAAGACCTTGGATTAGACTATGCAGAAGGCCTACGGGAGCCTGCGTCGCACGCAGGCTCGCTACAAGCGCGACTTCGATAAACGCATACGACGTATTAATTCCCGGCTCCGTCCCGGAGAATACGTTTATCTCAACCCCACCGATGGGGCTAAGACATCGAACAAGCTCGCCTCGCCCGCGGTCGGACCCTACCGCGTGCTCGCCAATGACCGCCGAACCATCACGATCGATCGTGATGGGGTCACCGAGCGAGTCTCCGCCGACCGCTGCGTGTACGCGCCGCCTCCGATAGACGCGCCACGAGCAAGTACGACGACCCCGCGGGACCTCGCCGATAAGGTCACCGCGGGAACGCAGTATGCCGTCGAACGGCTACTGAGACATCGAGTTATGGAAGACGGAACTACGGAGTTCCTCATCAAGTGGGCGGATTACGACGCGCCCACTTGGACGGCGCGGACTCACGTCCCGGAGGAGTTGGTGTCTCGTTACGCCCAACGCCTCCGGGGACGTACCGGCAGAGACCTCACCCAAACCGTGAACGCGGACGTTCACGATTAAGGGGGGGGCCCTCAACCGCTCCTTCGCGGATTAACCCCAGCCTGCACGAACAGACTAAAAGGGGAAGTGAAGGAAGTCGGCGGACCCTATCGGAGGGTCACAGCCGGGGACGTGTTCAAGTCAAGTCATCTTGACTTCTCGTACGTCAAGGACGCGAGACATAAGAACAAGACAGTACGAACTGCCTGAAATCAAGAGAGCCCTCGGTGGGCAGAGTAAGCGACCAGAATGCCCGTCGCTTGTGTCTCGGAATACCGAGAAGGTTGGGGCTCACATCAAGCCCTCAGTCCGCATCCGGGTCCGATCCCCCGACGGACGACGTGGTCATGACCCTATCAATAGGGGTAGTACGCGAGAAAACGCGCAAAACGCTCCGACAGATGAGCAGGAGAGTGGAGCTGCGTCGGGTGAACGCGCGCCAGGGCAGCTAAGTAAGAGCGAGCAAGCGCGAGCAACGCGATCTGGGGAACAGTGATATACCCCAAAAACCCGCTGCCGAGACAGGCCCCGCAATAAGGAAAATTGCAAGGGAGGAGAACGTTACACGTGAGCGACGCCAGAGGCCCGCGCCATGCCACAACACTGATTGCGTCATCTTCAAACCGCTGCCGCCACCATACCCCGAAAATAACGAAAAAAGTAAGGGAGAAAAATTACAGCCGCACGTGCGCGGCGTGCACAGATACTGCACGCCATACGATAAGCAAAGAAAAGGCGGACGGCGCTGCCCGGGGGTACAATGACCCGCGAGAAGGTACACACGTCCGCCCCCTGACCGGGAAGGGAAGCGGGCGTGAGGTGGTTGCGTGCGCCCGCTTCGGTCGCGTACCCCGACATCTCGGACGACAAGCCGTCCCTCCCCCGTGCTCAACGGAGGTCTGGCCGGCCACAGTCGGTGAGGAGAGGAGCACACGTAGCCCCCGCCCATCCGACTCTCCACTGCCGAAGGCGGAAGGCGCTCGGAAACGCGTACTCCACAAGACCCGCCGTTACGGACCCTTCGCCACACGATCAGGAACCGACGCCTTCCCGGGGCAGAGTACGCCCGTAACGCGTCGGCGTTGAGCGCGCGCCACCGCCGAGGACGCTAGAAGATGCTGTGAACCACCCGCGCTCGGTGCCGACAGCAACACGGAATACTAGCACCCGCGCTCTCGGCTACTGTCTAACGTTTCGTTCTGGTGCCACCAATGCGTGCGCGAGGACGAATGCACTCAGGCACAGCGCCGCAGCACGGAGGAAGGCGGGCTAGGACGCTCACCCGGTCCTTGGCAACACGAGGCGTCCCGACGCGACGCGCGTGACGACGCCTCGTGACCTTCCCCCCCCCGTCGTTGGGCGGAAGGAGACGTAGAATTGCGGAAGAAGACGCCGTCCGGAGGCGGGAGACGTGCCTCAAGTCGCTCGATCGACTCCTCCCCCCTTCCCTCTCCCGCCACGTGCGGACGATCACGCGTGAGTAAGGAACAAAATCCGGTCGCCCTCACAAGATCGAGGTCGAATACTCGACGACGAAAGCGAGGTCGGGGACGAACCCCGTCTGTCGCAAAGTCGGCCTCGAGGGCGACGATTCGAGGGAATACCGCTACCCCAATACGCCAGTCAAGGGAACTACGCCCCCAAGTGGAGGGGAAGGCTCGCTCCCAACGACCCGGTGTCGTTGGAGCAGGGTCGTTCTTGCCTGACGATAGGGGAGCACAGAGGGCAGACCGACGCGGGCGGCGCTCGCATGCGCGGGACCCCCCGTGTCCTACCGTGAGACGACACGCATGGTGGGGACCCGTTCGACACGTCCCCACCTGTAGTTGCGCGGACAGACACGTACCCCTGTCCCCTTTTTTCCTTTTCCGAGTAAGGAGAGGGGAGTACCGGGACCTCACGAAGGAACGAAGGACGACTTACGGGGTGGACCACTTGGGCTCGTCGACGAACTCAAGTCAGGAAGGGCAGGATTATCCGACCCCTGGGCCCGGAGGGTACACGGCATCGGAACGATTAAACCTTCCGAATAAGGGTGTTGACTACGGCCTCTCAGAAGACGCCTCCGGAGGGGGCCGACTTTGAGGATATATCGGGACTCATCACGACGGGAGACAACACCACGGGCCGGCGCGCATCGCCCCCTCTCCCCCGGGGAAGGGGAGGCGATGAGCGAACAGGGAGGTTCGACCCACCAGCCCCCTTAGGCTGAAAGGAGGAAGTCGGCGGCGCCGACCAATGGGAGCTCGTTAAATTGGGTGCAGGGAAAATCACTCATGTGCGCTCCCTCACCCCGGTAAGAGCGCGCCGACCAACGGGAGCTCGTCAAACTCCGCCGGAGCGAGAGCATCATCTCAGTCGAGGCCCCTGCCTCAACCCGACTCCGGTCCTCCTCTCCCCGGTGCGCATCGATGGGGAAGTTCGTCGTTCGGCGGACACCCGGAATGCTTGCGGGCCCACGGAGGGACGCAAGGGGCTTTCGATAATACCGCGTTTGAGGGTGTCCCATGGCGAGGGGGCGCCAATTGACGCCCCCGCCTCGGACCCACTCCGTCGAAAAGGGGCTATAAAAGGCAGGCGGGGGCCTACGACGCGTGTGCCTCCGGAAACACAGTGCCATGAGATAAACGCTCCGATGCAGGGGCCGACGAGACGCAACTCGGCAGAAAGGAGCAACCAGCGGGCACGACAATGACGCACACGCATGCGCATTCGGGCAAGGGGTCTCGGACAATATGCTGTCGGGACACCCTCCTGCCCGCGCCTCCCACGGATGGGGGCGGCCTGGGGGAGAGCGTCGTAGAGAGGAGCGTGGCGTACGCACGTCTCCCATGATCTCGACACGCACGGTAGGAGACGCGGCTCTGAATCGTGCCGTCCGACGCGGCAACAGACGAGGGCCTGAGGGAGGTCGCCTCGCTCCTCTCCTCCTCGGAGAGACACCAGGAGCAGATACGGGCAAACGATCCGCCCGTGCCGCATTCCGATCGGATTCGTTTGCAACACACCGGCCCTCAGAAGTCGTCTCTCACCCGGTCTACGACAGCACCTCAGAACGGAACGGTGCCTTAGGGGCTTTACGAGAAGGGAACTATCGAGGGAGGTTAAAGCGTCGGTAGCACTGTACGCTCAACGGTTCGTACCGTGCGCGGGGGCCGACGAACCAGAAGCACGCCCCCTCGAAGGACATTAGCTGGGGTGCGAAGGCACGTCCGCCCCCGTCTCGTGGAGAGGTGGAAGCGCTACCTCCTCGTGGGGAACCCGATCCTGAGATGGATCAGGCGAGGTCGCAGGTCCGTCGATGGCCGAATGTCCGTACCGGCGACCTTCGTAAGGGTCTCCAAGACCCTGCCGCGGTACGAAAGCGGACCCCGCGGGTTCGAGACGAGCGGCTCTGAGAAAATCTCGCTCACCACGGTACCGATCGCGTTCGGCCATGGTGCGCTGGAGATCGCTCGCGCGTCGCGTAGAGGCCTCGCGTAGGGCCTCGAGTTCGCCCTGAGCGCGGTGGAGCTGGGCCGCGAGGGAGTCACGTTCGACAGAAAAGGCCTGACGCTCCGCTCCGAGGCGGCGCGCTTCGCTACTGCGCTCGAGGTACCAATTCGTCAGGGTCCGAAGTAATTCTTCCACGTTCCAGGTCCGATCGACTAAATTCCCCAGGGCGCGGGACAACCGGGGGATTGCCGTGACTTCGCCACGAGCTAGGGTAAGACTGAGCGCGGTGGTCCGTCGGGTACCCGGACCCCCAACGGAACCGAGAGAGGGGAGTGGAGGTAACGTAGACCCCGCCCCGGTATGGTAACCGACATCGGGGGGAGGCCTCACTGTGTCAGCCCCAGCCAACGCGATGGCTGGGGGCTCGCCGTCGAGGTCACGATACCTCTTCCGTCGCGCCTCCCGCACCGTCGAGCCTACCCCCCCTTTGCTACGGGACCGCCCCGCAGCCGGTACGCTCGGGCGGGCCACGAAGGAGTTGGTCCGGGAGTCGTACGCAAGGAAGAAGATTCGGGTTCCTGTCGTGTAATCCGTCCAGGGGCGGCGGTTGCGTTCGGGCACCGCAACGGCGCGGTGCGTTAAGTCGAGGACCGAGGAATAGGACCACGGGATGTGCGGAGAGCCGCGCTCCAAGGAGTGTAATGTTCCATCGGGGAACGGCGGCAAGACCCGACCGAGGAAGGACAGTACGCCGACGGGCTGCACGAAGGCCCTCCCGTGCAATGCAACCTCGTACATAAAGGCGTTACACAGGGACCACACCCATTCGCATTCGAAATTGTGGACCAAGTCCCCGTAGGCCGGGTGCGTGGGGTCGTTACACGCGAAGCCGAAGTGCTTCAAAGCGTAGGGGAGCAACGGATGCACCCCCAACGAGGGGAGTGCCTCCCCTACGCTCGCCGGAAGTCCCGGAAAATCGCCTCGTGATAGACCCGGGGAAAACGCGGCGGACGGGAAGACCCGTCCGTCTTCCTCTTCGGTGTGGCGGTACGCCGACCAATCGGTCGGCGCCAAGGCGATATGGTGGAGACGCATGAGAGAGCAGGCGGATTTCTGAAGAGCCGCACGAGCCTTCGAAAAGGCGCGAGGACGGGGGCTGACGTACAGCCCTGCCACCTCCGAGAGGATGAAACGACGGGGGCCTCGGGTGCCCTGGTGGAACAAGTACGTCGACATCCGGTCGACGTACTCCGCCTCCTCCACACTGTAGGCGAACGTCCTATCCCCCGGCACTGCGTCCGGAATCTGATAGGGGGCACCGTCCCCCTCCGATAACAAGCGACCCAAGGCGAGGGACGCTCCCTCCGTCAAGCCACTTTCGTAGATGGCACGGACCCGTAGTAGATCGGGACGCAAGTACGTCCTCGCCAGGAGTTCGCCGACCGTGACGCCCGACCGAGCGTGACGGCGCCACGGGTACGTCAAGCGACCAAGCGGTAGCGGAATCGACCGCTTTAGGGGCACACCTAACCACCAGGTGGAGGCGTCGGCTGCCTCCTCCCCCATGGCCGTGCCGAGTCGAGTGGCGGTCGGTAACGCCCCGGGGCGCCGGCAGCTGCCGAAGGCCCCGTATGAGCCCTCAGTCGGCTGGTACAGCCAGTCGTGCGATTCCCTGGCTCGCCCTCCTTGACACACCTCGAGCGCCTCATCGGCGCGCGTGCCACCAACGGGCACCGAGCCCTCGGACGCCGGAGCCGGTGGAATCGCCGGCAAGCGAGCCGCCGACAAAGGAGCAACCAACTCCTCGGATACTGTAGAGTCGCGGGCTCCCCGCGACTTCTGGAAGGGCCGCTCGAGCAGCCACGCGCGAGAGACCGGCCGGGCGGAGTCCACCGGAAGAACCTCGCATGCGCCGTCCCGCTCGACGGGGGTAGCGGCGCCAATAGCAGGAGAGGGGAGCGCCGGCGCCTCTGACCCCCGGCGGGCGAGTGACAAAGCCGGAACAGGACCTTCCCGAACGGGCGGAGGGCCTGTCATATCAGGGTCCCAAAGAAGGGGACCAGCCACGCGGACGAGAGAACGAATCGGTAAGCTCAAAAAGGGGACGAACGAAGGTCGCGGGTCTAAGGGGGGAAACGGGAAGACGTGTCCCCACGGAGGGGACAGAAGGATGATGACGGATCGATCCGCGGATACACGCAAGGACGCGAGAGGAGGGGGAACGAGACGCAGCGAGGGGCAGGGAGGATAGCCAGAGGGCGAAGCGAGAAGGAAGGGCCCGGCACGCGCGCAAATGAGGGCAGAGCGAGACACGAAGGACGACCGGAAAACAAAGTCGCCAGCACGAACGGGAAGGGCCGTGTCGGCTACGCGGTCAGACATAGCTTGCGCTCTACAAGCACCCGTGGACGCGGACGTCCCCGCTTAAGGGGGGGGCCGTGTAGTATAACCCCCCCCCCTGGGGCTTTATTTTAGATTAGATCAACTCAGAATCGGATCGGTTACTGTAGAGCTCGATGCTCTACAGTACCACCACGTATAACCCCGAGTACAGGGGGGCGCACGTGTACACGTGTACACGCGGGACCGAAGAGCGCGCACGCACACGTGTACTGTCAGCCCCGATGGCTGACAGTATTACAGTGTCGACCGACCGCTACAGTACGTCGCTACAGTACATCGGTACTGTACTATTATGATAGGTTATTATGTACATTAAATATGGAGCGGACCGGCGGCGGTGGAGGAGGACAAGCACGGACTTGTCACCCACCGACCGTCAAGGTCCGACTTCCCGCTTATTCTAAGGTAGCGTTCGCTAACTACCTTAGAGCGGCACCGAGCGCGGGTTGAGGACGCGCGCGGTACGCCCACGAGCCGGCTCCGCCTCCGCCCGTCGGTACTGGATCGTCACCCAGTACCGCGCCGGGGCGTCGAGGCGTCGAACCGCTCGCGCGTACCGGCGTCCTCCCCGTTCCCGCTCTACCACGCTACCCGGGCCCGCTGCCCGGTGCCGTTAGCTGGTGTCCCGCTTCACCCCCGTCTTCCCGTTCGGACGGGGTCTACGTCGAGCTGTGCATACACCCCTCTCCGTTGGGGGTGTTTATGCTACACGGGCATCGCAGGTGCTTCGGCACCGGCAGCTTCACTTGCTGCATCATCTTTTGCGGGGTTGCTCCTCGTCCCGCTCACCATTGCAATTGCTGTGTCTTACTGTACTTGAGTTTACGAAATCAAGACTTCTTTCGTACCTTGCTTTGCTTACGTTCGACGACTGACAACAGTCGCACACGGTAAAAACGTTTTTATGTAACGTGCCGATCTCACACGTTAGTGTCTGTTGAAGTAAACACTCAACTGTCGGCCAGACAGTCTACAATGCGACGAGACAGCGTCACACTGGACACAATTAGGCACTCACAGGCTTTCACAGATAAAACTTTACTGGTTGATAGCTCTCACAGTTGCAAGTACTAATTGGGTAGCTTCGTAAATTACGATACCTCAGAGCTGGCATGCCTTAAATAGACACTCCCTACGCCCCTTCAGCCACCTATATAATAGTGCTAAATGCACTAATGCACACCTGTTAACTAACTCCAATCACAACACAACAATTCACACACAATTCATCGATTACTTAATGCACGCTGTCGGCCTGTCAACTTGCATTTTCTCTTGCCGGCCGTTCCCTTGCAACAGTACCCTTGTTACCTGATTGTTTCCACCTCCATTCCTTAAATATGCCCCTTAGTTGCTTGACATTTAGGCTTGAGAAAAAAGAGAATGCCGCGCACTTATCATCGGCTTTCGAGGCTCTGACCTCACCAGCTGCTCGCTGGTCAACTGAGAGAACGCGAGCGCCTGCCAATGGCTCCATTGGCGAATTATTTTGGAAGCCATCGACAGGATTATGTGCGGAGCGAGGAGCAGAATCTTGCTCTGATCTGTGCGTAAACTGCAGCACGCGCATAGTTCGGGCGTTTGGAGATGGCGGAGACGAGGGAAATGGTCTAAGGAAACGAGGACTGCGACGGAGAATGAGGGGGGACTCTTGTGTGGTCATTGTGATGGGGATCGGAAAGCGAAGGGAGCCAGGAGTTGGTAGGGCAGGCCGCCGCATGTTGGGTTCTGGGTGGGTGCTGTTGGGATACGAATTGCATCTCCTTCGAGTGCCAGTCTCCCGCCGTTTTTCAAATATAGTGGCATTTGCGAGCATCAATAAAATGATTAAACTGAATTTCGATATGTGCAAAATTGGATCTAGATTGAATTCATTCACACTTATCCAGTAGCGATAGCCAATGATTTTGTTTTGCATGGCACGTTGGTAGTGATGGAAGCTAATATTTTAACATTGTGTGGGCCATCAAACTGTTAAGAAAAGTATTATATAGACCAATCAAGTGCAGGCCGACGTCCATACATGCCCACACATGCCCGTCCATGCTGTCTCAAAGGAGACCCTGAAGAGGTGGAGGATGTTTTTCCCATGCTTGTGGGAAAACATGTCAAGGTACATCGACCTTCAGCGGGAGATTTCCCACGTGTGGCACTTGTCACCATACGGACCAATTGGGTCCACTCTTAATGGTCCACTGTCCCGGGGTTAGTCCCCGGACAGTACAGTACCTACTGTAAATGTATGATATTTCGCTGACACGACCCCCTCCCCAGACCCGAACCCGGGCGGGTGCAACATATCCTTTCCACTATATCGTGGAGAAAAGTGTCCACAAGGTGTCGCGAAATAGAGAAAAAACAGTAAAGTTAACCGGCAGGACCGGGCGAGTTGAGGGGTTGCGTCTTTTTTACTGTGGGTTCTTCTTGTGCTTGTGCGTGTGCGGGTAGCTATTCTGCCCTGCGCCTCTGGGTATTTATACTACTTCCTCTTGCCCATCTCGACCCCCTTTGACTCTCGTACGTGCAATCCTCTGCTGATAATCGCAGAGGATTTGCATTATCAGTAGACTCGCTGGGAGAGGATGTGCACTGTGTTCGGACAGGTGATGTCTAATTTAATTCTGCCCACATTTTAAGCCTTAGTAGTGCTCTACGTGCATAATACGGAATGTGTACGTCACCGCCATCTGGCAATTTTTTTATCATATTCCCTCTACTTATGACGTGACGTACCCTCAGTGTAGTTTCTGTCAATCCATTGATCCACGGGATGCGTGATTTTTGCATGTGTTAACGCCTTGATAAGGGAGCCGTTGCCACTCGACTTGGTTAAGCAGTCTGCCAGGTTGTGCTCAGATCGGATGAATCCGATCTGCTCCATTTCATGTTGCTGATATGCCTTCTTGACTACCTGAAGGTATATCATCAGTCTCTTTTCCACGATAGTTGATGCTTTTGTGATAACGTCAAATAATGATAGACTATCGGTGTACATCGTAATAGGATTTCGGTTATGTGTCATTTTCTGTATGTCATGCCTGATCATGAATGCTATGTCAAAAGAATCAGCAAACGCCATCGTTCTGCTGCCAAGGACTGATCTAGAGACTCTCTTAGCTTTGTGGGAGGACCAATAGAGTGGTTGGCATCGATCGCTATTACCACATAAAAATATGATGAATCCAGGTTGAGATGAACCGTCCGAGTTGTTGGCAAATGAAGCATCTGAATAGACCTTTATGTGTAATTCTTCTCCACAAAGTTTTGGGTACCTTAATGGTAAGTATGGTTCTTTCTTCAGTCGTCTGATGGTTCGATTGATATATCGGACTTGTATTTTCGGATCCGCTCTGTACTGTGATTCAGTAACTTGAGCCGCTTGAGCAATGCTAAAACTTATGTCAGGCCTTGTGTACGTGATCCAAGCCAATTTTGCTCGTAGTGACCGATATTCTTTGAAAGTGGCTGTGTTAAGGAGCTTTCCTGCCTTTCGCATGTAGGATGTCTGATGGATTCTGTATTCGGAGTCCATTTTCTCGACCTGTACTCCAACAAAGTTAAATTTGTCGTGCGTTCTCCCTTTACACTTGAACTTTTCTTCTGTCTTGTGTGCCAGGGTTGAATATTCTTCAGTACCTGCTTGGAGTGCGTCATCTACATAGGTTATGCACATGCCATCAACCTTTCCTGGAATGGATTTGAAGAAGAATGCTCCATCTCCTGTCGTTCCTGTCATGTTCAGGTCCTCTTTAATGTGATTACTGATGGTACGGCCCCAGTAGTCACCACTGTCGGCAAGCCCGTACAAATGTTTTAGTAATTTCAGAAGCTTGTCCTGGTTTAGTTCAAATTCTCCAGTCGGTTTGATGTATACATCTCTCATTAGTTTTTTGTGCTTTGAGGGTATGCTTGAGTCACATCTGTTGAGAATAGTCGGAATCCACATATGGCTGCCAATCCGATCAAAATTAATTTGGAATGTTGCCTTGGTGTGGCGATATCGTGGACAGGAGACGTTTTTAGCTTATCCCTGTATCCTTTAACTACAAAACGGGCTTTCCAGGCTTCGTCTTTAGTGTCTTCATCCTTTATGGCTAATACAAATCTACCACCGAGAATATTTGCGTTTTTAGCCACTTCTGATTTGCAAACAAGCTTCCACGTTCCCTTTTCAATCAAACCTTTCAGTTCGTTTTTCTTTGCGGCTCTAAATCGTTCATCGTTTGATCTAGGGTCACCAGGTTTGATCACTTCAGTGAGTTCCACATCAAAAATGGAGGGCTTAGGTCTGTTCACTGACTTAAACGGCTCCAACATCGTGGTCAGGAATTCGTCCCGTGAGAGCATGTCTGTCGGTTGAGAGCTTTCTCGAACATAAGGCTTAACTTGTTGCGTGTTCATGGTCTTATGCCATTTCCCGTCGTTGCTCTTGACATTTATTATTTTGCCCCTTATATCTGTGATGGTAGCAGGTCCAATCCATTCTTTACTTCTTTCTTGGTATACAAGAACTTCTTAAGAAGTTCTTGTATTCGAAATAGGTCAATTGACCTATTTCGAATACAAAATCAGTCGCAGGTGGGATGCTTCTGGTAAGAGCTGCAAGAATGCGCCTCTCCGCTACTATGGCATTCATCTCCATTTGAGCCTTTGAAAGTGCAAGCATCCTTTCTTTCTGAGCGGGTATACCTGAGCTAATGATAGGGAATCGTGGTATTATTCTGAGTATAACTAGTGAAGGAACCAGTCCGTTATCTCCGTTGGTGTCGTTCATGGCTTTGATTGACAGTTTCAATGCAATTTTGCGGTCAATTTGAGGGAAGTCGAATGTTATCTTTCGATATATTCTTGGGAGGGGTGCATGTAGTCTTTCTCCAATTCCTAATGAGTTGTGAGCTTCAACGTCTGAGATTCGAAGTTCTATCGCAACGCTTTCGGCCATTTCTTTCCGTCTAGGCGAAGTGAAAACGGAGCCGGCATCAGTTCTGATGCGGTTAGGGAATCCTGTATAGAGAGTGAACCACACTTCAAGGAAAGCGAGCCATATTCCGTCGACTGATTGTCCGTAATTGTGACCCTGAGAGTCCAAAAATATGGCCGAACTGAAACGAGTTGCAGTGTCGACAGTATGCAGTATTGCTTTTCCTTCAATGAACATCAGATCGATTGATATTTCTTCGCCGAACTTAACGTCTTGTGGTGTGGGTAACGTGGTCTTGAATCTTGTTGGTTGTGATCCAAGCCGTTGACAGGTATTGCATGACTTAGAAATCTCTTTCAAGACTATTGTGGTGGCTTCCGTGGCCTCGTGCGGTCGAGCTTTTCTGATGAGATTCAGGAGTTTCGTATGCGTTGGATGTCGAAAACCTCTATGAAGCTTGACCAGTTCACTTCTTGAGAATAGTACTGCGTCTATCTCTTTCTATTCCAGGTACACGTGTCCAAACTTCCTGACGACTGGTATAGAAACGTTTCCGGGGGAGCTGATCAGTGCATTTCTTGTCGTATCCAGGTATAAGTGTAGTTTGTGGAGCCAATCTAATCCTAAGAGGAAAGGGACATTTGCTTTTACAACGTCAACATCCATGGCACAAATCCATCTTTGAGAAGTGGCAGCCGAATTGAGATGGATCCTATCGACTTCTGCACGTCAACTCCGAATCTGTACTGGTTGAAGTTCCTTTTTGGTTTGAACTTACACCGGACAAATCTGCAATATGCCTTGGTCTGACAAAGTCCAATAACAGTACGTTGGGCTCCCGTGTCAATACAAGCGCCTTGCCATTTTCGTCTTCGGCTCTCGGAGTCGTTTCTTATGTGTGAACTACCTCGGTTGGAGTTTAATATGGAGTGAGTCTTACGATGTTTGGACAATTTTCTGACACGGCGATTTCTTCGTATGTCATGGGCTATCCTTGACCTTCGCGAGATTTTGTAACGGGACCGTTTTTTCGTGAGGACAGTCTCATAGTAAGGGTCATTTTCTTTCGATTTCAAACTACGACGATAAATTAGACTGCCTCTCCTCAAAAACCCTCCAGATCAAGAACAGATGCTATTCCCCGATTCTCAGAACTAGTGACGTGGAATGTTCGCCCTCCTGCACCGACCTGTTCATGCGTCTCTTCCTCAGATGAGGCGGAGTCCCCCTGCTTGAGGTTTTCCCCTGTAAGGGCAGCAGAAGGGTTTTCTTTGTATGTAGAGAACAAAGCGTCCTCCACTTGTTGACAGAGTTCAAAAAGGATTTGATGGCTTTTCTTCGCATATCTCCTGACCTGCGATGAGATATTTCGTATCACGTTGCGAGGTTTGGGGCAGTCCCTGATAAAGTGATTAGGATCCCGACAATTGTTGCATAGCCTAGGGTTGCCGTAACGGTCCAACCCATTTCGACCGGCTTTCGTCCTATCTTGAGGGGGTCTAAATGGAGCAGATGAGCGTGATCCTAGTTTCTTCGGTCGTCCGTAATATTTCTGACCTTCGTGGTTGAGATCAGGAGTATACTTGGATGTAGATTTCATCTCTTTATGTAGAACAGATGGACCGACGCTCAGATCTTTTTTTCTACCTTCTTGTTCTTCCTGGTCTTGAAGCCACGCGTCGTCTAGTGCCGTATACAATTGTTGGAAGTCCCAAGGATTGGATGTGGACTGAGAGTTCGCTAGCGCTGACTTGGCCCATGGGGCTCCAACTACAGCCTTGTAGAGGTATTCCACCTTGTCTTCTTCGGAACGGTGAGTCCGTGGTCCTTGAGGGGCAAATCATGTGATGATCTCACGTAACTCTTCCAAAGCTTCTGCGGTGCTGAGCTTCTTGGAATGTATCAAAGATTGAATTCTCAGGCTCTGGACATACTTCCTGATTCTGTTCTGTCTAGTGATGTTGTTGTACTCACCTTGCAGAACTTGGCATGCATCACCAAAATTACCACACCTGTCCCTCATTTTCTCTTGATAGAATCTCTTTGCTTCCCCATCGAATATGTTTTGGAAGGAAGCAAGTTTGTTGGTTTGGTCAAGGTTGTAGTCCTGGGCGGCATCAATGTAGTTGTTGATGTGCTCCGTGAGGTCCTCACCTAGTTTTCCGGTGAATTTGTCTTGATTCTTGAATCGCAAGGCCATGTTGTGTGCGACTCTTGCCTCGGAGTCACGTCTTCCAGGAGTATAACCTTGTACTGTGGGACCGGCTTGACGTTCAATTTCCTAGTTAGTAGGCGTACATGCTCGGCTACTCTTCTTGTGCTGAACAAGTCTTTCGTAGGCAAAATCAATGTCCTCCGTGTCTGAATATAACATTTTCACCAATCCCCATGATATGCAGTCAGTTGCGGGATGTCTGTTATACTGTACACCTTCTGCCCGTAAGAAGTCACGGATGATTCTGAAAACGACCGTGGTGCCCTTCAGTACTTTGAAGGAGTACAGAGTTTCAACAGGGAGGTCTTCACGTAATTTTCCTATCAATTCCGTGTCTAAATTATTATCAGATATTTCGCGAGTTATGTGTAGCGTAATAACTGATATGATTTCATGGTGAATTGAAGATGGAGGTGTATACGATTTGTGGTCCTTGGTGATGGTCTTTATACCTGCCTCATCAATTACGTTTTGCGTTTCGTTTGATGAGTTGAAGTCTCGAACCAGTATTTTAGTAAGTTACTTAGGCTTTAGAAAACGTTTCTGCCACCCGAGCGTTATACTTAAAAAGATTCAACCTTTTTTGTGTGTGATCCACACTTATTCAAGTTGAGTACGTGTACAGGTGTCTAACTATTACAGCATGAGCAGAATCTCACTCGCGTTGCCGTATAGCTAGTGCCAAATCTGTAATATGTGTCGGGTCACAATTGATGTAGTGTGCGAACAATTGAAATTGGTATTTTGAAAATGGCTAAAAAGTGTGGAAGAATTTGTGGAAGAATTTGAGAAAATTTTGTTTGATCACCACAAAATCTCCAAAACGAATTTTTTAGTCCATTATTTGTGCGTCAATTCGCGCTCCCGTAAAAATGTGACCCGATGGCGATGTTTCGCGCCGATGGTGTGCGCCTGTAAATCGTGATCGGAGGGAAAAGAGCGGTCGCAGGTGCTGCAGGTGTAGTAGTTGGTTTCCCTCTCCAGGCGAATTTCGCGCGCACGGTGGTGCTTACCACCCTTGTGCTGCTGTAGCTGAAAACTACTCATCAGGGTGACGTTGCAGACGGTGCAATTAAATCTACGCGGAGGTGCCTTTTTCTTGGCGACGCGGGTTATAGCCACGCGATGTAGAACTCTGTTGACGCCTTCTGGCAGCACCGGGAGAGGGTCTTTAATCACTGTAGTGCGTGTCTTAATTCTATTAAAAACACGCGAGGCGCTTTCCACGTGTCCCTCAGTTGCTGCACGTCGCGTCAAAATTTCTGCACCTTCTCCAAACATGTTATCCTCCGGCCTGGGTAGGTCCGCGGGGGTCGCTTCGGTCTCGACGAGGTCCAACACGGAGATGGAGTCCTCCTCGTCGCTTGTCCAGACTACCTCAGGCGTGCGGGGTCGAGGCCGTGCGCCGCGTGTCGTTGGGTCTTCTGGTTCGTCGGCGAGGACGTGCGGCTGCCCGAATCTTCTGTAGCGTCTTGGTTTTAGTACCACTAGAATAGAATGCAGTTAGTTAACCGTATTTCTATTTTAGTGATAGCGGAAAATAAAGAACTTATCTTGTATTTTCCGGTGAGAGTTTTCTTCTATTGAAGAATATGGGCTTGACTCTTTTTTGACAAAACGTGTTCGGTTAATATCAAAATGGAGGCAAGGACACCACTCTCGAGAACCAAATTCCAGTTTTGTGTTGATCTTGACCTGCTGAGTTGAGTTTTTTTGCTGAGAAACTAATTATGCTAGTGGTCTAGACTGTCGCAAAATAGAGAAAAAACAGTAAAGTTAACCGGCAGGACCGGGCGAGTTGAGGGGTCGCGTCTTTTTTACTGTGGGTTCTTCTTGTGCTTGTTGTAGTGCAATGTGCCTGTCAGGCCGGAACCAGGGTCCAACAGTCCAGCGACAACAAAACCAACAAACAACAACCAACAAGAGTTGCCGACGGCACAGCCCTACGGAGTGTCCGATTCTCCCTTTCCCTTTAAGTGGGTTTGCCGCCCACAGTAGCTCAAGTCCCTGATAGGGGGGGTGGCAAAAGGAAGATGCCCGCCCCGGGACGAATGGTGGTAGAGTCTTGTACAGGCAGCTGCTCGGCGAGTTCGGGGCGGTGATTAGGAAGCCGGGCCCGATGGGTCGTAAAGCCAATGCTCGCGGAGCGCCTGTTACACCTTATACCCTTGATAAGGTCTTCGACGGGAACGTCGCAACGCAGCCCGACGGGAATTAGCAAACACGTAGCAGCGCTACACCTCCGTACTGCCCGATAGCAAAGTACCGACACCGGAACGGTCGCAATCTGTATCCGATGGAACCAACACTGTCCTGTATACACAACAGGACCTTCGAGGGAGACGTCGTCGCAACAGCCTCCGTCGGTGGACGTAAACAAGTAGCAGCGCTACACCCACGTGTCGCCCGATGGCCAAGACACCTACACCGGTCCGGTCGCAACCAAAGCCGATGGCACCAACAACAAACAAAAGAACCAACACAAGAGCCCGATGACTCCAGTCGTCACAATGCAGATCGCAATCAGGCACTGTGGAACCAACACAAGATAAGGGAATAGAAATAGAGATAGAAATAGAAAAGGATAGGTGAAATAAAGGAAAAGGAAAGGGAACCCCGGAGCGCAAAGGATAACGTAATCTGTGGTAAAAGGGAGCGTCTTGGGAAAGACGGACTTCGACAAAGGCGATATTCAACTCTGGCAACTCGGGTTACCTTTACTGACTTGGTGGTCAGAGAGCTAAGGTATATATCGCCCCGCCGGAGCCACTACAGTAGCTCTCGGCGCTAGATCCTAGATCTAATCTAATGTCAGCAAAATTAATGCCAACTAATTAACTAAATAAAATAAAATAATTAAAAATTGAAACTGTGCAATTATTCAAACGTGTGCCCCCCAACCCGGACTACTTTTCATATCCAAATATTTTCCTTTCGTTCCACCCCCTTGTAGAGCCCATTATTGCACTACACTTGTGCGTGTGCAGGTAGCTATTCTGCCCTGCGCCTCTGGGTATTTGTACTACTTCCTCTTGCCCATCTCGACCCCCTTTGACTCTCGTACGTGCAATCCTCTGCTGATAATTGCAGACGATTGCGTTATCAGTAGACTCGCTGGGAGAGGATGTGCACTGTGTTCGGACAGGTGATGTCTAATTTAATTCTGCCCACATTTTAAGCCTTAGTAGTGCTCTACGTGCATTAAACGGAATGTGTACGTCACCGCCATCTGGCAGTTTTTTCTTTCACAAGAGCACGCAAATGCAACCCAACTTCTAAGCAAGATACAAATATGCCACAAACCTCGGTCTAGGTGTTTACAGTGTCCTTTTAGACCAATAAAATGAGTTTGGGCAGATCAAATTGAGCGGGCCCCAAGTTATTGGCTCATCGCGTTCAATGATCCACTTGACACGTGTGAAAATATTATGATAAACTTGTGTTCTGTAGAGGTTGTGCTCACTTTCGAGTTCTCTGGAGGTCCACTACGATGCTTACCTCACCCATATCAACCGGAAGCCTTCCTTTCCATTTCACCAAATGTCAGGACAACCTTCCAGCCCCCCTCAACAATGCCCCTCAACCCTCAATTGGGGGGATGACATTCCACTGGCCGTGCTCATGCGACATGATGACAATGTCTACAGTGAATCGTTTCACAATACCACAGTCGCGACCGGCAGTGCCCAAATTGAAGACTATGAACCTCCTGTCCCAATCCGAAAATCCAGAAAACAACCACCTTTTCCTACTGTAATCCCTACGTTTTTCCTCTTCCGTTTGAGGCGCAAAGACGCCAAATGACGGGAACTGCCCGCTTACGTTCTCGTGAGTTCTTGCATACATCAATTTCTGTGTTTCAGAGGGTTTTTCTGACAAAATAATAACGATAGTCTCCGAGAATACAAATAAATATTCCGAGATAAAGAGACATGAGGAGGGGCACACGCGGCCTTGGTGGCCTGCCGCAACCATAGAAATAAATGGGGGTTTGGGAGTACTGTTGTACATGGGCCTCCACAAATAGGCTTGTATCGAAGACTACTGGAGCCGGGCCGAAGATACCCCGGTCCATGCAGTATCAAAGGTAATGTCCATGGCCAAGTTTCAGGAATTGAAGCGCTACATACAAATTTGCGATCCGCACGGCGATAATGGAAAATCGTTCTTCTTTGGTAAGGTGGAACCGCTATTCAGCCATGCACGAAAAACCTGCAAGGCTGTCTGGACGCCTGACTGTCGGGTGTCAGTTAACGAGATGATGGTTGTAGCATAAGCGCGGATCAGAATTAGAATTAGAATTAGATCGCGTGCGCGCACACACGTGTACTGTAAGGACTGTCAGGACGCCCGCACACACGTGTATCATCGGCACGCGCGCGCACACGTGTATTGACAGCGCTACAGTAGCTGAGTACGGTAGCTCAGCACTGTAATGCGCTACAGTGCAGTACGGACTGTACTGTAGCCCTGTATGATAGACGCGATAGACTCGTAACTGTATATTAAACCACGGGAACCGACGGCGGGGAGAAGGCAAGCATTGGCTTGGCCAGACCCTCACCGTCGGCTAACCCGGAACGCTTACTCTAACTCGGGCACGCTCTCTCCGTTCGCGTTTTAGAGTAGAAGGACACGAGTAGCGGGCGCGTACGTGCGCGTGTGAGCTAGGATCCTCCTCCGCCCGTCGGTACTGGAACGTCACCCAGTGCCGCGCTGGGGCGTCGAGGCGTCGATCCGCTCTACCGCGTACACTAACGCGTTCGCAACCCGACCCGCTCTACCACCGCTACCGGCCCGTGTCCTTCCTCACGCGTTGCTTACTGGTCCTTTCTGTTCTTCTCGCGTTCTACAGGGTCTCTTACGTGGACTGTGCATACACCCCTGCCGTTGGGGTGTTTATGCTACAATGGTGACGTGTACGGGTCGTTGCTCAGAAACAGTAAGAGTTAAAAACAAGCCCATTGGGCAGGGATTTAAGCTTGTGGCTTTATGTAAACGGTGTTATGTGTTTGACTTTTTCCCGCACTCAACTAAGTTTAATTGGAAGGACCTGCAAAAATATCTGGGAGATCTAATGCATTCTTCTGCTGTGGTTGCTCATTTAGTGGAAAGTTTACCCCCCGGGGTAATGGTCAAAATCCGATAATGTATGAAGTCTACATGGATAATTTGTTTTCTAGTGTTGCATTATTCAAAATGCTCCGGGACCAGGGCATTGGATGTGTTGGGACTACAAGGTCTAATACTGCAGGGTTCCCACCTACTTTAAAAGTTAGAGGTATTGGGAGCGCTAAAATGGATTGGGACGTGATTGGTGCAGAAATTGTCAATGATGTGAACTGTATTTGTTGGATTGGCAATGGAGCTGTACTTATGTTATCAACAATTCATCAAGTTGGTCCTATGCACAGAGTGGAGAGACTTAGACGGAGGCCTCGAGAGACAGCAACAAATGCAAAGAAGGTACGAAAGGTGTGCGGTCCTTTGGCAACAAAACGGCTTCCCATTTCCAAAATAATTGACGATTACAATCATTTTATTGGAGTAGATATTGTTGATCAGTTGCGTTCGAATTGTGCCTGTCATTTGCGTGGCGTGCATACATGGCTACCCATTCTGTACTGGCTGTTGGATACGTCTGTATCAAATTCTTTTATCGCTTTGAGGCAATCAAAGCCACGGGAATGGGGGAACGAGGTGCGCACAAACGTTTTAGAAGGGAAATGGCATGGGGATTAATGAAGAATTGTTTAAAAATTACACCTGGGGCGTCTGCTATGAGGCGTGAAAATAACGAAGATGGCGACAGTCAACGATACAGGCGTCGACAAAACAGTTCTATTATAGCAACGAGCGACGAAAGGCTTTCAATGAATGTGAAACATTTGCCCAAAGTAGCTACAGGAAGGAAGCGAAAGATTTGTACGCTTTGTTCCTACAAGCTTTTACGCTCTGGCGGGCGGGCAAGTAATGAGAACAAGACGGCAATTTATTGTTTAGGCTGTCCAGATGGCACATACTTATGCATCTCTGAGGATATAAATTGCTTCGAAGCGTATCATATGGAGGAGGATTTAGCGTCGTATGCGCTGGGGACGTCTACAACGTCAGGGATTGGAGAGGAATAGACCGTCATAGAGATGCATGTAGTCGCCTTCGACCGCAATTATCGCTTCTAAATGGGTTTTGGGGCGAAAAGGTCATTTTTGAGAGTCTCGTAGCTTATTTGGCCACAGTTTGCACGCTACGGACGGATCTTTGCATGTAAAGGTCACTACACCAGTTTGGCCTGTAAATTGATTAATTTTTGCAAGTATTTTTGTGGACACATGTGTCCACATTTTTCGACAGTGGAAGGGATAAGGGGTATCTTCTGTCTCATCCTCGGGTCCTCCCGTGGTCAGCCAGGCAGGGCGTCCACCTTGACGCATTTCAACCCGAAACGACAACATTTAGTGTCACCATCAACAATACTCCCCCAATCGCTCCACGTTGCCACGTGTGTACTTGGAGCCTCACTGTAAGCATCTTGCTCAAACATTAATCTATTATTCGCACGACTTGAGTGCACGTACTAGCTACATTTTTCATCACTACTGCGCGAAGTTTTTTCACAGCGTGACACCCATTCCGGCGTTTGCTTGCCACAGATACTTGATTTGATTGCTTCTGCGGCGGTGCTCATGTGGAGTTTGAATCCCGGAGTCTGCCCCCTGCAAACGGTCTCACTTGGCATGCAAGACATGACTCAAAGTGGGCATTACTCTGCCTTCACCCGGCCCAGCTGTTGCCGCATCCTCTTCGTCAGCCGCAGCGGCGCGAGCGTCGTTCTGGAAAAAAAGAAACATAACAGGTCGCCTTCTACGCAGGCTTCTCCAAAGGAATGTTCTCGGCCTCCGACGGGATGCTACTCTTCTCCTCGCCCGAGGAGGTGCACCGTGTCTTCTGGACCCCTCCTGCCCGATGTACAACGCCCAGATCGCGTACGCCACCACAAGATTCTTCTTCGTCACATGCATGCAGTGGATTTTCATTCGAGTTGTTCCTTCTAAATGCATAAAAGGGAGACATAAACCTTACGTAGCCTTAAGCAATGATGCAATTAACTATTCTGCCACACAACAAATGTATCTTCACTCCATAGTGTCGTTGTCAAGTTTCCTTGCACGATAGGGTACGAGTCGGCGAGCATGTATAGGTTTCCTCGATATTCGGCCATGACGCGACTCTAACACGTAGCGAGGGTGGCGCCCTTCTAGGATTCTACATGGCCCGTAAAACTTTGAGACGAATGCAGGCCATTTCGTGCCCCCGAAAGCGGTTCCTCGTGCCACGAGCACTTTTCCCCTGCTGGAAGAAGTGAGAGGATGCAACCCCGATCCTCTTCTCTGCTGAAGTTCCGGAGCGAATTGCTCGCGGAACAGACGCAGCTAGAAGTTCCAAACGACGGTGAATGTCGGAGGAAGTAACAACTACACTTCCACCCATCTCGGCGCCGGGGTCCATCCGAGGTGGGACCCCATACATTAATTCGAAAGGCGACACGCTATTTCTCAGGGCGCGTCCGCGATATCCATACAGGACTTGAGTGAGTGCTTTGTCCCACTCCATTCCGGTCTCCAGAACTGTCTTTCGAACGGCAGCCTTCAGAGTTCCAACCATTCTGTCCGCTCTACTATTAGACATGGGAGCGTAGGCGAGGACTGTGCGCCACGTGATACCGTTCCGAGCCATGAAGCTAGAAACGGCCGAGGCTGTGAAGCTTGTTGTATTGTCAGAGACAATGGTCCGCGGAGGGCCGAATGAGTACATGATTTCTCTCTTGACGAAGTCAAGAACCACTTGAGCAGTACTATCAGCGGTGGATATCGCAATTGGCCTTCCTGTCAGGTGTTCGACCGCAACTAACACGAAGCGGTTTCCGGACAAGGTGACAGGGAAGGGGCTGGCAAATTCGATAGATAAAACATCAAACAAGCTTGAAATGGGAAGGTGCAACGTGGTCTTGTACTTGGGAATTGGGCGTGCCTTCTGACACCCGTCACAACTCTTTACGTATTCTCTTACGTCCATATAAACGGTTGGCCACCAGTATCTTTCTGTGACAAATTGACGAGTGGTCCTCAAGTCCCAATGCCCAATGTCGTCATGGAAACCATTCAGTACTTTTTCACGATCGGAGATTGGTACAACAACACGAAGATCACGAATGGTACGGCGGAAAAGCTTAGACCCCCACACAAGAAAGATCTTCGCAGTAGTCTTCATGCGAGATTTCCTGTGATCATCCAATCTAACCGGAGTTTAGCTTTGCGGATATGACATGATGTCTCGACAAGACTCTTCTAGATCTTCTGCAGTGTAGAATGGGGTGGTTATGGCCAAGGCAAGATCTCCCTCTTCGAGGCAACTAGAGTCGTCTCTGTTCTCGGGCTGAATACGAGAGAGATATTCAGCTGCTCTATTTGCAGATCCCCGACGATATTCTGCTGTGAAGTCGTAATCGGCTAAGAAGTTTAGCCAACGAGCCAAACGACCGTGGATGTCCTTCTTGCGAAAGGCGTAACTAAGAGCCTGGTGATCAGTAACCAACTTGAAAGGTGTAGACGAAAGCACATAAACACGAACTTTTTTCAAAACGAAGATGACCGCATGCGCCTCACGCTCACAAGCGGAGTACTTGCGCTCAGATGTATTCATAGTACGACTTGTGTACTGGATGTGATGTATCTCGTCGTCATTCTTCTTTTGAGCCCACACAGCCCCGACAGAAACCGAAGACGCATCCGTCTCAACGACAAAGGTGTAGTATAATCACCCCCAACGACGAGGGGGGTGAGTGCTGACAGTTCGGAAAGACCCGGATCGGCGGGAAGATAGAAGCACGGCCCACCCACGGTATCGAGCACGGGCTCGAGGCAGCGGTGGTAGAGCGGGATCGGGGAGGACGCGCACACGGTGCTACTCTTACGTAACTAACGGAAGTACCTAAAAGTAAGCTGGCGGACCAAGGTGGAGGATGCTTGACAAGTCCGTACTTGTCGTCCTCCACCGCCGGCGTTCCGCTCATATTTAATGTACAGAGTCACCTATCATAACATTACAGTAGTGCAGGTCGGCCTGCACTGTAGTGCTGTTCGCCGTCGGGCTGGCAGCACACGTGTCGTACACGTGTATGTGCGCGCCCCCGTACACGTGGGGTACACGTGTGCGCGCGCACTGAGGTACTGTAGAGCTCGGGCTCTACTCTTTTTCAAATCTAATCTAAATCTACTTCCGGGAGGGGGATATGCTACATGGCCCCCCTCTCAAGTGTGGACGTCCGCGTCCACAGGTCTTTGTAGAACTGTCCGTGACCTCCTCGCAGCCGAGCGACAGCCATCCTTACCGCCCTCGTGATCCCCTGTCCGTCCGTGCTCGGTGCCTTCTGCTTTCCGTTTTCAGTGAGCTGCGGTTGTAGCTCCCTCCGCAGCACTTCAACTTTCACGGCCCATCGCCCTTGCGTCAGCGTATTGCTCGCCCTGCCTTCCCGGTCTTTTCTTTTCACGACTTCTGTTCGCGTCCCTTTCCACGGCGCCCTTGCGCTCACGTCCCTCCCGTCCCACACGTCTACCCCACGAACCGGGCCCTCGACTGTGTTGCTCCTGCGCGGTGGCGAGAGAGGCGGCGTGCAGTGCCTATTCGTGGGCGGTCAGCCCGCCTCCCGAGATCCTTCCTTTTGATCCTTATCACGGGGCCACGGCATGCGTTGTCGAATGTAGCGCGGCGGCGGAGGACGGTATTATGATCTTCCAGGCCCCTTTCCTCCTCGCCATCGCACGCTGTGGGGGCGTCAGGTCCTCGCAGCTTCACTGCGCTTCGCCGCACGCCCTTCATCACCGTGCAGGGGTGTGCTTCTGCAGGGAGCGGACTGGCGGGGTCGTCTCTCTTATCCTTCGCCCGTCCCTTGCCTTCGGAGGCGAGGGCACGGACGCGCGCGACGCACGTTCTGTTCTGTGCGCCCCTCGCTTTTGGGAGCGAGGGCACGCAAGCGCGGCGTCCGTCTTTCTTTATGCGCGCCCCTCGCCTTCGGTGGCGAGGGCGCGGACGCGCAACACACGTCTCCTTCTTCGCGTTCCTAGCCATCCGGGGCGAGGGCGTGGACGTTTCCCTTATCCTTCTCGCGTCCCTCGCTTTTAGGTGGGGAGGGCGCGGATGTCTGACGTACGATTTGTTCTGGCCGCCCCCCGCCTTCGGTAGCGAGGGCAAGCACGCGCCGCGTCCGTGTTTCCTCGTGCGCGGCCCTCGCCTTCGTTGGAAATGGCGCGGACGCGCAACATGCGTCTCCTCCTTCGCGTCCCTCGCCATCCGGGGCGAGGGCGCGGACGTTTCTCTTATACTTCGCGCTCCCCTCGCCCTCGGAGGCGAGGGCGTGGGCGCGCGGGATGCACGTTCTGTTCTTTGCGCCCCTCGCCTTCGGGGGCGAGGGCACGCACGCGCGGGATGCACGTTCTGTTCTGTGCGCCCCTCGCCTTCGGAGGCGAGGGCACGCACGCGCAGCGTCTGTCTTTCCTTATGCGAGCCCCTCGCCTTCGGTGGCAAGGGCGCGAACGCGCAACGCGCGTCTCCTTCTTCGCGTCCCTTGTCATCCGGAGCGAGGGGGGGAGGAAACGCGGTCCTGCGGGAACGGTTGCAAGCAGTGTGACGGCAGCGGTGTCGTTGTATGCCGCCGGCCCATGCGTGCGTTTGTCTTCTCGTCGGCGTGCCCTCGCCGTCGGCAGCGGGGGCGCGGACGCGCGGCGTTCGTCTTCCTTTTCGTGCCCCTCACGATTGCACACACCATTTGATTCTGGACGGAATGAAACGAGGATTTTTTGCCGCTGTTTCCAAACCATTGTGAATGTCAATTTTTTAGGGATGCCATACAGTGCACTGGGGAGCATGTTGTGCCGCTGTTTCCAAAAATTGTAACATTGCCAGGCAGCACGCGACGGCCTCGCGCTGTGTCAAACGAGTCCGACGCAACCTCCAGCGTGTCCTTCCCGCACTCCACCTCGTAATTCTTCGGACAGCATCGAGCTGGAACCCTCCGGACAATGTGGGAAGAGCAGCGCAATTTCCTTCATTAGCAACATGGAATGGTTATTGAGCGGTTTCCGATAAGCATCGAATCGGCTTCCGCCCCAGAAATTAGAGCTACGCGTTCCGTCTACCCTGCAAGTTTTCCGGTACACGGGTACCAGTCCGAGGGAATAAGATACCCGAATGAACCAACCACTCATTGCACGACAGACAATCAGTGCGTGATCCCAAAATGAACTGCAGCTCCTGTCGCTGTCTCGTGGCCGGACTACGGCTCTCCGGATGTGCGTTGCCGTAATCTAGGAGACCATAGCACCATTTTGTCCGAAACGGCTCGCCAAAACGCGCACGCAACGAAGAAACACCTCCAAATACGTTTAAGCGCGGCAGTCTGAACTCCATCCTAAATCATGAGCCCGTCATTGCACCGGAGATACAAGGCGTTGTCGCCTCTATGCATGCCCCTTAACAGGCATCAACAAATGTAGAAATGCCACCTACCCCGGCACGGCTTAACTGGACGCCATACAGAGGGCAGAGAACCGAAGTTTGCATGTATCCCGCGCAGGAATCTCCTTCCTCAATGGACATCTTAGCAGATGTGTACTGTGGGAGCGTGATACTGTACTACCTTGCAATTCACGCAGTAACACTTTGTTGGCTTAAGATATGTGCGCCGCGGCGCAGGCTCGCGAGCCATACGTGACCCGCATCAGTGGTCCAGCATACTACTAAAAAATATTGTAATGTCCATAACAGCAACGTAACGACCTTTAACAGACATGATCGACCCTACTACTTTTGGTTTGTACATTTACTACCTTTTACAATTTTTTTCGGCTTGTGTGACTGGTTCCATTGCTGTTTTATACATATTTATCAATTCACAAAATTTGATTATCTGGAACACTGATTATTATTGATCTGGCATTTAGCGCCTTTGCAGTGGGACTCAGACTGTCTTTCCAATACCGTTTGGCAGAAGTCTTCAACGCGTTGCTCCTCGGCTATCTCCTCTATCGTAAGAGGGGCCGGCAGGTCGTCCTGCGGTGGGGCGACCGGGGAGTCAGACGCGTCGGCTTCGGTGGCTTCTACGCGTTCGATATCGGTCGCGTCAAATTCTTCGATCTCCTCCCACAGCGTGTGGGTCATTCTAGAGCCGAGATTTCGTCGTCGCCCCTCGGCTCGTCGCGTGCTCGAGCACGGGTTCTTCTTTGCGTCTCGGTTTGCTTCCGCGTGGTGACGAGCACCTGGACGGTCTTGTGGTCACACTTCGCGGTGCAGACGTGGTCCACGAGCTCGCCCGAAACGTCGCGTATGGTAATGCCGGCGTCGAAGGTGGGAATGTCGTCATCTACCTCGACGACTGGGCGAGGGTCGTCGGCGACCCTCGGCGAGATGAGACGCGATAACGCGTCCGGAACCTGATGCACGCGTCCGGGGCGGTACTGAATGGTGAAGTCGTATTCAGCCAGACGTAGACGCCAACGCGTGAGTCTTCCGGAACTTTCGGTGAGGGACATGAGCCACCTCAACGCGTCGTGATCCGTACGGACGGTGAACTTGGTGCCTTCTACGTACGGCCGTAGTGTGCGGACGGCCCACACTAAGGCGAAACACTCGCGTTCAGTTGCGCTGTAGTTCCTCTCGCTTTCGTTCAGCGAGTAGGACCAGTAGCCGACGGGGCGCCAGTCGTTGGACCCGTCGTGCTCCTGCAACAGCGTGCAGCCAAGCTGATACGCGCTCGCGTCCGTATCTATCATGTACGGTCGTCCATACCGCGGAAGCGCGAGTATAGGTGGGGCGATCATCCGCGACTTGAGCTCCTCGAACGCGTGTAGTTGCAACGCGGTGGGATTGTCGAAGTTGGGGTCGGCATCTTTACGCGTCATATCCGTCAGCGGACGAATCCCTTGACGAAGCGGCGGTAGACGTTGCACGTCCCGAGGAATGAGCGCACCTGCGTCAGAGTCCACGGGAACGTGAACGTCCCGAACGTGTCGGCCGCGGTCTCCGCGACGCTGAGCTTACCTGGGGATATAACGTGCCCCAGGTAATGGACCTTGGGCTGAAATAAGCTACACTTCTTGAGCTTGGGGGAGATGTCGGCGCTCCCCAACAGGCTCAAGACAGTGTCGAGGTGTTTCGCGTGCTCCTCGTGCATACGCAAAAAGACGATGAAATCATTCAAATAGACGAGGCAGATATGCCAACGGACGCCTCATAGGATGATGTCGAGCGCGCCCTGAAAGGTGGCCGGTGCCCCTTTCAGCCCAAACAGCATCCATAGATGGCGGAACGTCCCCATGTGCGTGGTGAACGTCATCTTGTCGCGATCCTCCGGCGTGACTGATATCTGCCAGTAGCCGGAGTTGCAGTCTAACTTCGTGAAGACTGCCGCGTCGCCAAGCGAATCTATACAATCGTCCATACGCGGCAGCGGATACGAATCCGCTAGCGTCTTCGCGTTCACGCGACGGTAGTCCACACAGAACCGAAGGGTTCCGTCCTTCTTCGGAACTAGGACTACCGGGGAGGCCCATTCGGTGGTGGCGGGTTCGATGACTCCCGCATTCAGCATCTTGTGGACCTCTTTCGCGACCATTTCGCGCATCGCGGGCCCTTTCCGATAGGGCATCGAGCGGATGGGCTTAGTGCCTGGCCCGAGGGGGATACGGTGTTCCGTCGCTCGGATCGTTCCGAGTGTACCGTCCCACAAGCCCGAGTGCTTTCGTAGCATGTCGAGGACTTGTCTGCGTAACTTTTCATCGGTGATGTATGACAAATCCATTCCCTTTTTCCAATCTGTTGCGGGATTTTTGGGATCCTTATATGGTACCCGTACAGTGCCCTCCATCGGCGGGGGGCATTCCGCTGATCGTACTTCCGCGTTTGCGATCACCTCCTCGGCGGAGCTTGGCTGGCCAGCTCCTACCTCACCGACTTGGTCGTCCAAGTCGGTAAGGTGCAACGCGTGCGCGATCTCCTCCGCGACCCGGCGCTCGGGCCTTAGGATCGCGAGGGGGTTTCGTTTCGCGTAGCCAACGATGGTGTGCTTTGGTAGCCGCCTCGTGCGACGCGAAAAATTCGCGACGACGGCCTCGAAGGTCCGGTGCGGTAGGACCTCGGCCACGCCGTTGGTCAACCTCACCCCGTGGCGGTGCTGAAGCGACGGCTTGGGTTCCAAGAAGACGAGCCCCTTCCCCGCGGTCGTTACGCGTATGCGAGCTTGTGACACCGCAAGGATGGTAACCCCGCGGGCAATACGGATCGCATGCGGGGCTTCTTCGCGTACGTCAGCGCGGCTCGTCTGACGGCCTTGTCGTCTGGTCGGGGGAGACGGCTTCCCCCTCCCGTCGACAATGGCAATGGAGCCACCTTGACGGAGGTCGAGCTTCTGCCCGTCGACATCGATACGACGCACGTGCGCGTCAACGAATGCGGTCCCAAGGACAACGGGAACCGCAAGCTGGTCCGCGACGACGAGCGGAACCCGGGACGTCGTGTTCCGGAGCCCGACGGCCAGCCAGACAACTGCGCTAAACTTGAGCGGGTTGCTATTCGCGCCTGCCAGCCGTGGCAGAGGCGCGTCGCGTATTACATAACGCGTCCAGTCGGGAGGAAGGTCTGCCTTCCTCACTACATTGTATCCCGAGCACGTATCAACGGCGACAGTGTGGGGCTTGAACGCGTTGTCCTCCGTGGCTATCGAGCCGAGGACATTACATATCTTCGGCGTCATCAAGCAGATGAAGCCGTCGACAACCTTCGGCGCGGTCCAAATAGCGAGGTCGTTTCGCCTGGGGCTTCGGCGCGGGCTCTTTCCGCGTTTACGCGTCCTCCTTCCTTGGTCGCGGAACGTCTGTTGTTCGTTGACGTCCGCGCGACTAGTCGCGTCCTTGCGTGGTTTGCGATCCTCCCGCAGCTTAGAGCCCACGGGGGGCTCGGGCGGTTTCTTCTCGGGCGTCGGGAATACGGAAGCCACGACGTCCCTTATCTACTGCGCCGGAATCACGCGAGTCTCGGCGTCTTCGCGTGGGGCGTGGGGAATATTATCGGTAAATATCCCCCGTGCCTTTGTCGGGCTCGCGGTGACGAGTCGATGGGATCGGGACAAGACGGCTCACGCGACCGCACGAACGTAACCGTCTTTACGCGTTTTTCGAGCTACCGGAGCTATCGCAGCCAATCGCGTTGTTACCGACAGCTGGCGCGTCCTCGCGTTCCTCGACGAGTGGGTTCGCGTGCGTGGTCCATCCCGGTCTTGCGACTTCCTCGAAGTACTCGGAAATTTCGAGGCCTTGATTCACAACGTTCGGACGTTGTAGAATCTGCGGGCCGCGGGGATCGGCTCTCCTTCGCGTTCCCCACTGGGCAGGGCGCGCGCATCCCCGGCCCAGTGCTGGAGGTACATTATCGCGTGCTGTACCCTCGGAGGGAGTCAGGAACGGTCCCGATCTCCCCTTCCGTCTTGACGCGGATATCGCGTGTCCGCTTGGCGGAAGTCGCGTCTCCCGCGTTGGTCGAGTTCGTTACGACGGTACCCGCCACTGCGGGGGGCGAAGCGGGCGCCCGCACCCGCTCGACTCGGGTACCCTTGACGCGGAAATCGGTCCTTGCGAACCGATTGCTGGAGGAGGTTGCGCATCCCAGAACGCGTCTCCATCTGGTACTTGTAATTCCTGTACGCGGTGAACATCCGTTGCTCGGGCAACAGGAATGGACACGCATACATGGCATGTCCGTACGTACGGCATAGCCAACAGACGTACGCGCTACCGTCTGTGGATGCGAAAGATGCCGCGTGACGCGTCTCCTCTTCGGTTAACTTTGGGACGCATGCCGATATGCGATCCCGTCTTTGACGCGAAATGTCCAGCTCTGCACTTTGTGGTCCGTACCACTTGGCAGGCGCGGAGTATGCGCGAACGCGGTGGCGAAGCTTCCGGTCGACTGCGTTGACGCCGGCGTGGGAGGTCGACCTCCCCCTTGGACCATGCCTGTCGCGATGAGAACAGGGTCGGCCTGCCACTCATCTCCTCCAATATGGAGGGATGTCGCGGGTGAACTTGTCGCGTTCGACCTCGATGGTCGACCCGCTCTCCCTGCCGGTTTCGGATCCGGCAGGGGCAGTCCGCGACGAGCGCGGAATGTAGTACCTTCCGTCGTCGTTATTCGGCGGATACTTGAGAGGTCTGTCTTCTACGATCCGGGCAGTCGTTGCCCCGTCTCAGCCACGGCGACTCGGGTCGCCGGGGCTAGTCCGCGCACGAAATAATGCGCGAGTGCTTGTTCGGTAAACACCGCGGTGCCCCGGAACGCGGCGGACTCTAATCGATCGGCGTACGCGTTCTCCGTCTCGTGGGGATGCTGCCGCGCAGTCGCGACCGCATTAAACGCTTCACCTAACACGTCGTCCGTGAGGTAGCGTTTGATGAACTGGTTAACGAGACCGGGCCAGCTTATGTCGTCGTGAAGCTGGCCAGCGCGTAGTCCGCGCATGGTGTAACTCGTATACAACCTTTCCGCGTCGCGTTCAAGAAAATGCGCGAAGACGCGGACGGCAACACCTTCGGTTAGGTGTTGCGCGTTGAAGGTGATACGTATATCCTTCAGGAACGGTAGTAACTGAATCTCGTCAGTGCCGTCGAAGCTGCGCATCGTGGGACGAATCCCACGACAGCGCTGGACGTACTCCGCGATCCGTCCCGCGTCACCCGAGGTAACGAGCTTCAATATATTGTTCAACCGATACATGCGGTAGTTCGCGACATCGCTGAACTCCTGTATTATGGTATGGACGGGCTCGAACCCGGGTGCCGCGGGTCCCAACGTCCCAAAAGGATGACGGGCAGCGTTCAGATATTGACCGGACCGGGATGCGCGGTGAGGTCCACCGGCTGGTAGCCGCCCCAGCGAGGATCGAAAGAGAGAATCGGTTCTCTTGATCCGCCGGCGGCTCCTCCACGGTCCTGGTCGTCCGCGTACGGTACGCTGTACTGCAATACCCGGCCTGGGAAAGGGAAATCAGGGGGGTACTGTAGTCCGGATTGGGGGACTTCAGCGTGATTCATTTTACACTATTATTTTAATTAATTATTTTAATTTAGTTACAAATTAATTATCTAACTTTAGATTAGATTTAGGATCTAGCGCCGAGAGCTACTGTAGTGACTCCGGCGGGGCGATATATACCTTAGCCCTCTGACTCACGAGTCAGTAAAGGTAACCCGAGTTGCCAGAGTTTGATATCGCCTTGGTCGAAGTCCGTCTTTTCCAAGACATTCCCTTCTACTCTAGCCTACGGTATCCTCAGCGCTCGGGGGTCCCCTTTTTCCTTATCAATTTTCCTTTACTTCCCTATCCTAATTTCCCTTACTCTTGAGTTGGTTCCACCTTGTAGGATTGCGATCCGCAACGTGACGTCATTAGCCATCGGGCTTCTGTGTTGGTGCACCAGTGGTGCTTTTCTCAGCGTTGGTTCCATCGGAATCTGGTTGCAACCGATCCGGTGTTGGTACTTTGCCATCGGGCAGTACGACGGTGTAGCGCTGCTATGTTTTCTTCTTTCCCGACGGGCTACGTTGCGACGTCGCCGTCGAAGACCTTATCAAGGGTATAAGGTGTACAAGGCGCTCTTCGAGCATTGGATTTACGACCCATCGGACCAGGTTTACCTAGACACCCCTCCGAACTCGTCGAGCAGTTGCCTTTACAAGTCTCTACCACCATTTACCGATCCCGGGGTGGGCCCTTCTCTTTGCCCCCCCTATCAGGGATCCGAGCTACTGCGGGCCGCAAACCCGCTTAAAGAGGACAGGGAGCTTCGAACACTCCGTAGCGCTGTGCCGTTGGCAGTTGTTGTTTTTGTTGTCGTTGTTTGTGCTGGACCGTCGGACCTTGGTCTCTGCATGACAGGCGCATTGCACTACATACGCGTCTCATCTCCCGCATGCCTCCGGCGGCATACGGGAGGGCTTGGGTTTCGGGCGCGACATTCGCGTCCATCGGTGGTCTGGTTCCATCTGCGTGCCGACTGGTGCCGGTACCGGTCGGACGTAACTCTTGCGCGTCGGACGCGCCCGGGGGAACAGTGGCACCGGGCCCTTCCATAGGGACTCCGGGCGACCTGACGGTCGAAGTCTGTTCCACATTGCGTGCGCGTCGCCGCATCGAATTGAGCTCCGCGGTCATATGGGCAAGCGCGTGCATTTGTTCCGCGGAGGGGAAGGGTTGCGCGTCGGGTCGTCTTGACGAGGCCGGCCTCTTAGGACGGCCTTCCCTGTCGTCGACACGGGAGTCGACACGCCAATCCTCGACGAGCGCTAGTCGGCTTTGTAGCCGGTCGACTAGTGTTCGGAGGTTCTTCAACGATTGGGTGACGCGATCAAACCTCCCTTCGTGCAAGGAGCGTAGCTCTTCCATACAGCGTGCGTAGACGTGATCCGACACGTCGATGCGAAGGGATGTTCGGACATCCTCGATATACTCCGCGATGCGATCGTACATCGCGCGAGCGCGTCCTTCAGAGAAGTCGGGCGACGGTTCGCGGTCTCGAGGACCAGCGTCGCCGTCGCCGACTCGGACGCGGAGCGCGGCCTCTCGCACATCGGCGGGCTCGGAGCGAATCGAGGTGGGATATTCGCCACTCATCTCGATGCGTACGGACGCGGAGGTAAACGATAGTCTTCTCGGTTCGATCTTGAGAGTCTTCTAGGTCAGGAGACCACTGTAGCATAAACACCCCAACGGCAGGGGTGTATGCAGAGTTCGCGTAAGAGACCCTGTAGAACGCGAGAAGAACAGAAAGGACCAGTAAGCAACGCGTGAGGAAGGACACGGGCCGGTCGCGGTGGTAGGTCGCGAACGCGTTAGTGTACGCGGTAGATCTACCGCGTCCGCTCGAGCGGATCGACGCCTCGACGCCCCGGCGCGGCACTGGGTGACGTTCCAGTACCGACGGACGGAGGCAAATTCTAGCTCACACGCGCACGTACGCGCCCGCTACCCGTGTCCTTCTACTCTAAAACGCGAACAGAGAGAGCGTGCCCGAGTTATAGTAAGCGTTCCGGGTTAGCCCACGGTGAGGGTCTGGCCAAGCCGATGCTTGCCTTCTCCCCGCCGTCGGTTCCCGTGGTTTAATATACAGTTAGGCGTCTATCGCGTCTATCATACAGGGCTACAGTACAGTCCGTACTGCACTGTAGCGCGTCACAGTGCTGAGCTACCGTACTCAGCTACTGTAGCGCTGTCAATACACGTGTGCGCGCGCGTGCCGATGATACACGTGTGTGCGGGCGTCCTGACAGTCCTTACAGTACACGTGTGTGCGCGCACGCGATCTAATTCTAATTCTGATCCGCGCTTATGCTACAACCATCATCTCGTTAACTGACACCCGACAGTCAGGCGTCCAGACAGCCTTGCAGGTTTTTCGTACATGGCTGAATAGCGGTTCCACCTTACCAAAGAAGAACGATTTTCCATTATCGCCGTGCGGATCGCAAATTTGTATGTAGCGCTTCAATTCCTGAAACTTGGCCATGGACATTACCTTTGATACTGCATGGACCGGGGTATCTTCGGCCCGGCTCCAGTAGTCTTCGATACAAGCCTATTTGTGGAGGCCCATGTACAACAGTACTCCCAAACCCCCATTTATTTCTATGTTTGCGGCAGGCCACCAAGGCCGCGTGTGCCCCTCCTCATGTCTCTTTATCTCGGAATATTTATTTGTATTCTCGGAGACTATCGTTATTATTTTGTCAGAAAAACCCTCTGAAACACAGACATTGATGTATGCGAGAACTCACGAGAACGTAAGCGGGCAGTTCCCGTCATTTGGCGTCTTTGCGCCTCAAACGGAAGAGGAAAAACGTAGGGATTACAGTAGGAAAAGGTGGTTGTTTTCTGGATTTTCGGATTGGGACAGGAGGTTCATAGTCTTCAATTTGGGCACTGCCGGTCGCGACTGTGGTATTGTGAAACGATTCACTGTAGACATTGTCATCATGTCGCATGAGCACGGCCAGTGGAATGTCATCCCCCCAATTGAGGGTTGAGGGGCATTGTTGAGGGGGCTGGAAGGTTGTCCTGACATTTGGTGAAATGGAAAGGAAGGCTTCCGGTTGACATGGGTGAGGTAAACATCGTAGTGGACCTCCAGAGACCTCAAAAGTGAGCATAACTTCTACAGAACACAAGTTTATCATAATATTTTCACATGTGTCAAGTGGATCATTGAACGCGATGAGCCAATAACTTGGTGCCCGCTCAATTTGAGCTGCCCAAACTCATTTTATTGGTCTAAAAGGACACTGTAAACATCTAGACCGAGGTTTGTGGCTTATTTGTATCTTGCTTAGAAGTTGGGTTGCATTTGCGTGCTCTTGTGGACAATTTTGTCCACGATACAGTGAAGGGGATATGTTGCACCCGCCCGGGTTCGGGTCTGGGGAGGGGGTCGTGTCAGCGGAATATCATACATTTACAGTAGGTACTGTACTGTCCGGGGACTAACCCCGGGACAGTGGACCTTTCATTGTGGACCCAATTGGTCCGAATGGTGACAAGTGCCACACGTGGGAAATCTCCCGCTGAAGGTCTGTAGGAGAGACTCAAGACCTTGGTCGTGTTTACTGTGGGAGGAGCGACGGCGGTGTTAAGTACCGGTGGAGCTATGTACACGTGTTAGATACGACAAGTAGTGGAGGGCGATGGAGGCGTGGTTTGCTCGATCGGAAGTAGGAGGTGATGAGGCGGGGACGTTGGCGTGGGACGCTGTGGGGAGTTGGGATGATGACGGTATTTGCACGTGGTACAGGCCTTTGTGTAGGTGGGCTGTGGCAATGATTGAGGATGTTGGTGGGGCGGGAAGAGGGTAGCAGATGAAGGTTTTGTCTTTTTGGAAAATCGTATCACAGTGCGAAAACAGTTGCGGTATTGACAGGAGGTTGTGCTTGAGGTGGGGCGTGACGATGGCGCGGTGGATCTTGATTCGTGTGGGTGGGGACTCGCGGTTGGGGTCGCGGGGGCGTAGAATTACGGGTCCCTGATGCGAGATAGGTGAGGGGGAACCGGTTGCGGTCAGGGTGGATCCATGTGAGGGAGGCATGTGGGGGGGTGCTCGGCGGAGGTGTGTCGGGAAGGCGGCGGAGTCGAGTACGTACGGAGTGGCGGGTGTGTCGGGGTTCGGGTCCGTGTGTGTGGTCCAAGTGTTGGGCTGTGACTGGTGGTTGGGGGTAAGGGGTGGCAGAGTTGATTGTTGCCAGTGCGCATAGGCTTCTGGTTTGGGGGTGTGGCGGTATCTTTGGTGTGCGGCGGTGTAGCGCATATTCTCGCGCATTTTGGATATGCATTCCTCAGTGTCATGGGACGGTGTTCCGTGGAAGGAGCACCATTTCCCACGCCAGTGGTTGGGACGACGGGCGTTGCGGTTGCCGCAGGAGGGCGGGTCGTGGTGACGAAGAGCACGGGGGGAGCGTTGGTGAGGGTAGGTTTGGTTGGCGAGCTGTGGGTTCTGCTTGGAAAGGTATTTCTCGGCGTGCAGAAGATGGGCTTCGATCTGTTCGACAGGGAGTAAACTTGATTGGGCATGTAGGGTCAGGGCGATCGGGTTGTAGTCGGGGTGGTCGCGGAGGCCGTCAAGCAAAAACTGTGCTGCAGTGCCGGTGTCCTGTATGCCAGGATAATTAACAGCACGCATACGGGTGCGTATGTTTTTGTGTGATGTGATGTAATCAAGCATGGGCGTGCCTGGTCAGAGAGTGGTTTCTCGGGCAAGGGCAGTCAGGAAGTAAGGTGCATTGCTGGGGTTGGCAGTGGTGATCTCGTGCAGGCGGTTGCAGAAGTCATGGGGTGGGTTGGTGAGGTCACTGTCGGCCAGGAGGGAGCGAACTTCTTCGGAGAGGCTGTGAAAGATCAGTGCCAGAGCAAGGCGTTTCTTGCGTGTGAAGAGGCGGAGGTCGTTGGGATCGGTGAGTGGGGGTGGATTGCTGTCCAGGTGTTGGTGACAGTCGTTAACAGATGCTACGAGGACAAGGTTGTTGTACCAATAACTGTAGTTTGTGAGTGTGAGCTGCGTGACGGATAGATGCGGGCTGTCATGGGAGGAGGACGGTTCCATGGTGGATGCGAGGGCAGCTGGGGAGGGGGGGAAATATGTGAGGGAAAGGAGGAGAGTCTCAGGGGGAGGAATGGTTCGTGTGTGAGTGGAGATGGACGGCCGGGGCCGGTTGGGGTGTTTGTGTGATTGATGATCGGCCGTGGGCCGGTTGGATGCTCGTGTGAGGTGATGATCGGCCGTGGGCCGGTTGAATGAGGCTTGATGGAAAGGGGATGAGGGGGGTGGGCAGTGGAAGCGGAAAAGGAAAAGGGCCTATAACCTGTAGGAGCGACTCAAGACCTCGGTCGTGTTTACTGTGGGAGGAGCGACGGCGGTGTTAAGTACCGGTGGAGCTATGTACACGTGTAAGATACGACAAGGTCGATGTACCTTCACATGTTTTCCCACGAGCATAGGATAAACATCCTCCACCTCTTCATTAAGCAAGCCTCTTCAGGCGGAGGATGTTTTTCCCGTGCTTATATGAGGACAGAACAGGACAACAAGAAAAGAAGAGATAATACTGCATGTAGGGGGGCGATCAGGTGCATTTTTGCAGTGATCAGGAGGTGAAATGGCAAAAGTTGCAGTGAACAAGGGTGACGCTGGTAGGTATGCACGAGGTACCCATCCGGTAGAGAGGTTTTTGTAGCGATGACTATGGCGAAAATATCGACCTGACCAATGGATTCCGTGCGCGTCAGGCCTCGGTGCGCTGGCGCGAGACGCAAACCTCGACAAGCTTGCCATGCAGTGGAGCAAGCATATGTACCTCGCGCGTCGCATGTACCACTCGCAGTACAACCTCGCCGAGAACGTCGCCGCCACGTAAGTCACCCCTGCTCTCTGCCTTAATTTTGCCTACCATCTGGCTTACTAACATACGTACGCACCACTCTCTACCCACCGCCACAGGTTCGGCTCGTACACAAAGGACTCCGTGTCGCAAGGCTTCTACTCGCAGTGGGAGAACAGCGCGGGGCATCGGGCAAACATGCTCCGCGCGAGCAGCACCTGCGGCGGCGTCGGCATCTACGGTGACGGCCGCACTTTCTACGGCACGCAGGTGTTTACAGCAGCCTCGTACGCGGGCGCGGGAGCGTCACAACGCCGTTGTCGGTGAGCGCGTCGAGGACGCCCGCGCCCGTTGGCACGGACGCGCTGCTATTTGGTGGGATCCAAGGAAGGATGTGGAGACTATGCCGCGGGTGCATGCCTAATGGAAGATAGAGTAAAGGGTAGCGTCCGTTTGTGAGATTTCGAATTCGCCTTCGCCTCGGTTAGCGACCCCTCCCTCCATTGCGAGCCTGCGCAGGCTTCCTCGAGATAGAACAAATGTTCGCTTCGTTCAATGGCACCGCGTCTGCGGTAGCCACTGCGGCGAAGCGGGCTCCCGCATGCTCACGCAGATCTTTGGGGTTGGTTGGGGTTGAGGAGTGAAGGCGGCGGGAAACAGGGAGACTGGGCAGGTAGGAGGTACTGTACGAAACAGAGTGGAACAGCTGGATCACATGTTGTGTTAAGATTGGATTTAAGGTAATTCGGTCGGAAATGAATCACGGCGCAATGTTAAAGCCCTAGGGCGGTACTACTTGCATTAATACTACGCTGCCTTCATCTCCCTACCACCTCCGAGCAGCTGAGCAGCTCCGTCCGCGCCTCCCTCACCGTTTCATGCCACGGCGACGGCCCCCCTCCTCCGCGGCGACCCAACTTTAGTTGTAAGCGCCTCGATCCTTTCCCTGATCTTGTCGCACATCTCGCGCGCCCCGAAAAGTGTCCGCGCCAGGCACATCACCAGCCGCCGCTTCAGCCGCAGCAGCCGCCTCTCCGCCCGCTTCAGCCGCCTCTCGTCGCGCGAAATGGGCACGGCTTCAGGGCTAGCGTCCGCGCCGTCCTCCGGCTCCATGGGGGACGGCCCCGGTAAGGGCTCTGGTGTCATTTGCGAGTACACGGGCGTTGGCGCCGTTGGCGCGGGCATGGGCGCCGGCGTCATTCGCCCAACGGGCGCGGGCGTCCTCGGCGCGCTCACGGACCGCGGCGCCTGTGGCGCTCCCGCGCCCGCGCACGAGGTTGCGAACACCTGCGTGCCGTAGAAAGTGCGGCCGTCACCGTAGATGCCGACGCCGCCGCAGGTGCTGCTCGCGCGGAGCATGTTTGCCCGATGCCCCGCGCTGTTCTCCCACTGCGAGTAGAAGCCTTGCGACACGGAGTCCTTTGTGTACGAGCCGAACCTGTGGCGGTGGGTAGAGAGTGGTGCGTACATATGTTAGTAAGCCGGATGGTAGGCAGAGTTAAGGCAGAGAGCAGGGGTGACTTACGCGGCAGCGACGTTCTCGGCGAGGTTGTACTGCGAGTGGAACATGCGACGCGCGAGGTACATATGCTTGCTCCACTGCATGGCAAGCTTGTCGAGGTTTGCGTCTCGCGCCAGCGCACCGAGGCCTTGGCGCGCACGGAATGCATTGGTCAGGTCGAGGTTGTCTGCCGAGGCGGCGCGGTATGGCTGCCCGCCCGACTGCCCAAGCGCGTGAGTCAGTAGGAGTGCGAGGAGTAGGAGGCGTTGCATTCTAGCTCAGGTGAATAATAGCGCGGCGCTTGGTAGAAGCACCCGGCTTACGGGGGGTCGCCTTTTGTAGGGGCCGTGCTTGGGGGGCTTCGATGCCAAAGGGGATGAAAGTGCTTCCGGACTCATGTCTCCGTCCACGGGGACGGTCGTCGTGCTGAGACAACCCGTTGTGATTCCATTTTTTCGATGAGCATGGCTCGATGGCTCATTCATGCGGGACTTTTCACAGAATCGAGAGGACGCGATATCAGGACTGACTCTGGAGCATATCAATGACTAGAGTTGGGAGCAAACTCAACAAACTTGGAAACGGACGGATTCGGAGCGTTTGCGGTCGTGGGAAACGGTCGCAGCACCCCGCGACAGACGAGAATACTGTTTGTGGACGATAAAATCAACAGGCGGGGTGGCGGGGCACTTTCGAGGCGGCGCTACCGTGCAAGGGCAGTACTCGGTGCCAGAAGGTTGTTCAGTTCATCTGACTATCATCTCTACATGAAGAAGGTTTCGTATATCTTCTTCCTGTACAAATATTCAGATGAACTGAACAAGCCTGGCTAAGAGCAACTGCGTTGGATATGTTTACCGCAAATCGTGTCGATCGGCAGCTCCCTGCCCTGTATCCACAACATTCTAACCAGGTACGGCACCCAGGGAACAGTATTGTTGTTACTGTAGCTATACTATACCCTGTGTACTTTTATACACATAGCAGGTTCGTTTATCTGCTACCTTCTGATAGCTAGACGTACAGTAGTTCGCGAATAGATTCGAACCAAGTCCTCCTGTTCCTCCTCCATCTAATACGACCGCCAAACTCCAACGTTACTGCGCCGCCCGCAACGTTGCTAGCTTCTCTTCGTACTCCACAATCATCTCGCTCGTCGTTTGAATTTGCCTGACCACAGTCCCGCAGAACGCCGACTCTGTTCCAAGCCTAGATATGCAAACAGATAGCACACGGTCGAGGGCGTTGAGTCTCTGCGCGAGCTTGCGAAGTTTGGATACTAAAGTAGCTTCTTCCTTGGAAGACTCACCCCCTGGCTTCACTGGGACTGGGCTGGCTCTGGTGGAGATAGAAGTGGGCGAAGAGGGTGCAGTCGGGGCTGTTGGTGCTATGCTCGATGCCAAATCGAAAGATTCTATGGGCTCTTCTGATTCAAATGAGTCCATGGTTAGGTCTAAATCGAATGTAGGGCTGGAAGAGAGGAAGTCCTCAGCCGCTGGGGATGCGTCGGACGCCTCAGGGCTGGTCATTGGGAAAGCATCTTGCGAAATGGACATCGTCGGTTGAAGGGACGCACTGATGAAAACCTCTGGTGTTCTTGTCGGGTTCGGTGTGGCGGGCCCAAAGGTACCATTGGGCATGACCGGGTACAAAGACGGGTATGGAATTTCAGATATCGCCTGCGTTTCAGCAGTACTTGAGAACGAGTCTGGCGGACCAGGCGCCGCAGCCGTGATGATCTCCGGCCCTTCTGATGGCTCCGGGTACGGCGCATACGGACTCATTTCTGGCGCCGTAGCGACAGCAGGTGATGTTGACGGGATCTGCTCTGGTGTCTGTTCAATGCTTACATAGGGAGCAGTCGAGAACATCACTTCCACAGGTTCAGCGGATGGCTCAATTTGAACGAAAGCCGCCGGCTGGGATATACTAGGTGGTGTAGAGATTAGTACATCTTCAAGAAAAGAGCTTGAATCGTCCGAGCTCGACGGTTCAGCTTCCATGTTATTCGACGGCTCTGCTGAAGATTCGAGTCCCACATTCACTAAAGGCGAGGCCCCGACTTGGGCGAATTCAGTCCCGGGCGCTTGAGAGGGGACGATATTGACTCCTATCGAGCCAGAGACGTCTACCTGGGCCTCGAGCGATTGCAACGGCTCGACATCAGAAGGTTGAACCGGAATTTCCGACGGTTGTGTCTGCGTTGATGATTGCGATGTAGCTGGTAACCCGGAAGTGAAAAGGAGCTGCGAGGGCTTCAGGCTTGGTCTTGCTGGTTGCGATTGCTCAGTTTCAAGCGTTTGAAATGACGTTCGAGCAGGCTCTGGAGTGGACGACGGCTCCATTTCTGGGGTTTCGACGCCGTCGTCGAGAGATTCTTGGCTTGGCGATGCTGATGGGTTAGTTATATAGAGTTGTGATGGGATAGAGCTTGGTGATTCCGTCGGCATGGCTGGAGCAGAAGTGTCTATCGACGTCGAGCTCGCGTGACACGAAGATGCGAATAGCTGCGTTCCGTAGAAGACGTTGCCGTCTCCGAAAATTGCGGCCGCCCCGCATGTGTGCGACGAGTAAAGCATGTTCTCACGATGACCGCGCGTGCTGCCTTCCCACTGATCGAAGAAGCCCTGCGCCACTGTGTCGAACGTGTACATCCGGTTCCTAAACATGACAAAAAGTAAAAGCAAGAGCACCATGAGTTAGAATATCGTCATGCATAGCACTGCAGGGGTGGAAAACGTGCCGAACTTACGATCCCGCAACATTCTCTGCGAGATTATAGTCTGAGTGATAAAGCCTCTGTTCATAATACATGATCGTGCTCCAGTTCATAGCCATCTCGTACAAGTGCTCATCCCAAACTATCTTATTCTCACCTTCCCCGTTTCGGAAAACGTTCACCATCTCGAAATTTTCTATCGATTGGTTGTATAAAACCCCCGTGGCTGTGGCAGCCGGGGCACAACGGTCGAATATCTGAGTCCCGAAGAAGCGCGTGCCATCGCCGTAGATGGCAACCGCGCCACACGTGTGGGAAGTCGAAAGCATGTTTTCGCGGTGGCCTTTAGTACTGGTGGCCCATTGTTGGAAGAAGCCTTGAGCGACTCCGTCCGCTGTGTACAAATTTTGCCTACAGGTACAGAGAATTGTTAGTGTCTATGCCAGGTTGTTCGTCGGTCAGAGTTGAACTTCACTTCAGTGTATAACTCACCCATAAGCGACATTTTCAGCCAGATTGTAGTGGGAGTGGTACAGTTTGTCCTCTTCATACATCTGCTTGCTCCATTGCAACGTTTTTTGATAAAGCGTTTCGTCCCATTGGATCGGCTTCGCTCCCTCGCTTCGACGCAGGTTGTTAACGAGGTCGAAGTTTTCGACAGATGCTTCGTAGAATAAAACACCCTGTCCAGAAACGACGGACAGCAGAAGGAGGGCTACAAAATTGGATAGGGTTCGCATGTCAGTAGGTCCTCAATTGTAGAGCGAAGACGGGTATGAGGTCTGGATGGCAGGGGTGCTTGGAGGACTTGCAATTCCTCACTTTTAAAGTTGCAGTGATGGCAGTAGAATGAGTAGGACTTCGGACAACGGTTTTGTGTTTCAACGATACCTGCAATACTGGTGGGTGAATGAGCTTTTTGAATCGTAATTAAAGCCTCTATGTGGCGCCATGCAACTTCTCTCAAGAGCTTGGACGAAGATTTGAATTCTCAGAGCGGTCGTAGAGGTCCTTGAGAATAGAACCACTTTTCGAAGTTTGACAGGCAACGGTCGCCGCGAGTGGACTCTTTCATCATCAAAATCAAGCCTCCTCTAAGAATACGACCGCTGGGCTGCAGCCCACCCTTTTTTGATTCAAAAGGCATATGAGTCTTTGACTCGCAGACCTTAAGAAAAAGGAACCATTCTAATTTTTTTCTCATGACAACCGTTTTTGAAGAAGAGCAACTGAGGTAGGTTTCATGTCTTTCTCAAAATTTCAAATGACTGTTTCTCTGTAAACTGGCCTTGCACACACGATATGCCTGCCTCCCAAATGCCTAAGGCCCACTTGCCTTCCACCGTTTGAATGCTAGCCAAACTATACTCAGAAGACTCTCCACGTAAAACAGACAAGAGGTGTAGAAATGCCAAAGGTTTACTCTCCGCTTTGAACCAAAGAATACTTAGCGACTTCACGTACACATTGCGACAGCGAACATTGTTATTGTTCGCTGTCGCAATGTGTACGTGTAGCGTGGCTTCTGCATACTGGCGCATACCAGTTGAGTCGAAAGTGACAGCTAGAGAGTTGTGTCGCTTCGCGTACTGCGCCATTGTGGGATTTTCTCGTGGCTTTGAAAACATCAGATTTTAAAGTCACGAGAAAATCCCACAGAGGAGGCAGGAGGTTTGCCTTCTTCCAAGAATAAGACACTTTTTACTCGCTTTTTGGACTTGGCAAACCTGTAGCTTGAATACTTTCGATGATGTTACGACACGGCAAAACTTGCGGTCACATTAATGTGATCAGCGGTGACAAGCGTGGGCATGTACAAGCACATACAACTGGATTCGCGGCGTGGTTGTTTCCAATTTGTCATCTCGGAAATTCTAGTACAGTACGTATATGTTCTTTTAAAACAGTACAAGCAAGTTTCGCGCGGTCAATAGAATGACCGCCGGGAAGCGGGGCGTTGTTTCCACTCTTCCGGGTGTTCACCTCTCGTTTCTATTCTATTTTATTTCAAATCTGGATGTGGATTCGGTCGATCCGCAGTGTGAACTACCCCTCAGTTCTTAACGATTATGTATCGATAAGAAATGCGCGACAGTACCCGTGTGGTTGAAACTGATCACGCTTTTCAAGGGCGAATCCTAATGGAACACGCCCAACTGCTGAAACGGCAACATGTAATCGCGTTACGTATTGCGTCTAAAGAAATGTTAGGCATGATATTCGACCTTGCTTGTTTTTCTTGGGTTAGTCTTGGCAACAAGTCACGCCGTATTCCTAAACGTGGAAAGTGTTGAAATGTACGTCTCTGATGAATACCAAATTTTTGCAGGGCCACTCAAGCTCATAACCGTACATTTAGCCATCCAAACTTACCCTGTTTTCGCTCGCCTCATCCTCAGGATTGGCGACTGTCAGAAACTTTTTTCTGGATCGCCTCACCTCAAACATATCAAGCACGTTTGAAAAACGTATGCGGGGTGACTGAGACGCAATGTCATTAAACGTTCTTCTCCCACATCATCTGTCAGCGATTCCTCATGCATCTGGTAACGATAAGTCATTTTCCGTTGGCCATTGGGGAATGACTGTTGCGCGTTCGTTTCTCCTATTGGGACGAAAACAGAACATCACCAGAAAGAAGGACTGACCACGACCGCAAAGCTTCGGCCCGGAGAATACTTGTAATTTCCTTAACAGGCTTCTGGCGTTCTTTCTTTCCGTCGCAACCATGAGTTGTTTATAATTTTGCAAGTTTTGAAAATGCTTAAACAAACGCATGATGCCACCCCGGTGAAGTGCTGGAAGGCAGTATGAGACGTTTTTGCAACGGCTTGGGTGAAGAAGTTTTGCCCGAATCAAGCTCTTGGTCACTCCCGCGAAAGCCAAAAACTATGGCAACTGCGCGTACAGGGCACCCGTTTTTCGATTCCGGAACGGCCGTTTTGAAAGTTTGAGAGGTCTCTGGACTAAACATAATGGGGGGCGAGGTGGGCCGAACATCGATATAAAGGGGATGTGTCCCCATACGGAGACTCTGAGACAATAGAGCCTCCCACTAGAAGACACTGCAAGTGAGAGTCCAAAGGCGTATTCCCTTCTCCCCTCGGACTAGAAGACAGTGCAAGTGAGAGTGCAAAGGCGTATTCCCTTCTTCCCTCCCCCCCTTCCCGACGGTAGACGGAGTCGCACCCAAAAAAAGATGACGGAGCGTGGCTCGGGGCGGGGCAAAGCGAAGAGTGGCGGGGGCAAGAGGATGCGTGGGGAGGCGGTGCTGGGGATGGTTCTGCACGTAGACAAAGGGTGGATCCCGCACCCGAGCATGTTCAGGGCGGGGCTGTGCTCGGTACGGCAGGGGAACCGCAACTGCGGGTGCCGTGGGCGCAACTGCCGCGAGGTGCGGATCCGGATGGCGATCGAGGCGTGCCTCAAGTTCCGGCTGTCGCTCCGCGAGGCCGAGAGCGTGTGGGGCATCCCTAGGTCCACGCTGCAGCAGAGAGTCAAGAGGTGGAAGCAGGACAAGGCGTCGATTCATTTCATTCTTAACGACAACTGACGGGGGGCGCACGCGGTAGAGGCGGCGCGGAGGCGGCGGTTTGATCGCGCGGGATGCGCGCGCGCGCGAATGAGGGGTGTGGGGAGACTGGCCGATGGCGATTCTCTTGGGCAGGACGCGGGGTCATTCTGGCGTCTACGGTTCAATTGGAGAGAGAATGGGGTTTTACGATGCTGTAGAGATGCGTGGCGCGGCCGCGGGCGGCAGACAAAGAGGCCTAGAGGTAGCGTTAGTACAGGAGTTGTTGTCGTCCTTGCGGCGTGAGGGTAAGAAAGGTGCAGGTGAACGGAATTTTAGATGGTGCGACAGAGTGGGATGTACAGAAAGACATGGAGAAGCAGTGGCGAGTGTGAACGGTGCTGCACATGCTGTGAGTAAAAGAAATGTGGGAGCTCCTTCTCGCATGACGCCGCGACCGTGGGCGCAGTTAACATTCATTCATTCTGCCATCCGTGCGTGGCAGTGGCCTCCTAAGCCCCTGATACAACCTCGGGCAGGATGCAAGAAGTGATCGCTCGTTTACAGTGTTCCTGTCTTGGGACTTGTCCACCTATACCGTATATAACATATATGTATGTACATGTATACCTTATCAGGGAGGCTCTAGTGTCTATTCTAGAGGCATGCGTTGGCCGGCGGCGAGTGAGGTGAGCTGATGGTGGTGTCATGCGTGTGCCACGTGTGCACGTATGGCCCTCCTGACAGGGAATGCGCGCAGGGAATGCGCGCAGGGGATGCGCGCAGTTGAAAGGGCGCAGGGGCGGTTGAAGCGGAGCGCGCCGGGTGTAATCATCTCCCCGCCTTGCAAATTCGTTGTCACGCAGCGGTACGGATCTGACGCAAGGCCCGCACGCAGCCCGCGCTGTCAACACGCGCGTTTGGATGGGGCGTCTGGATGCGGGGAAGGGGAAGGGGTCCCTCCGGCGATAAAGTTTACGTAACATTTAGAGTGTTAGAGAGTCCGCCTTACAAGTTGTACCCTTGGGTACTACAACTACATTACTTGTACAACTTGTACGCCGACCGGGTTCTCCCTGGTTGTGGTCTTAGCTCTGTTGTAAATATGCCGACTACAACGTAGTCGGCCGAGCGCGCGCGGGCGATTCCGCTCCCCGCGGCCTTGAATTCCGCGCGCCGTGCGCGCGACACGGCGCGCCCGCAGATCCGCGCGCCCCCATTGGGCCGCGCGCCCTCTTTACACCGCCCCACGGCGCTTCGTCCCGCTCCCGCCTCATACCGCCCCTCAATTCATTCCCCCAATTCATTCCCGCACCTCCGCGACCCCAACCCTCTTCCGCCCGCCGCCGCTTCCCGCCCCGCGCTTCCCCGCCCCGCGCCGCTTATAAACCCCCCCGCGTCGCGCCCGCGGCGCCGCGCCCTCCGCCCACCGCCGCCGCCGCCGCTCCCCGCCGCCATGACGCCGCCCACAGCCCCCGTCGCCCTCCTCGCGCTGCTCTCGCTCGCCGCCGCGACGTACACGCTCCCCGAGTGCGCCCCGTGCGCAGCGCATCACGAGTGCAGCTCGCGCATGTGCCTGGCCGGCGTGTGCGTCTTCGGGACTACCGCGTCGCGCAGGAGGTGCTTCGCGATGAAGAAGGGGGAGTGCGACACCTGTGCTGACGCCTCCGAATGCGCTACCGCCGTGTGTGAGGGGGCCGCCTCGGCGTCGCGCAGGTGCGTCTTTGATACACCCGCATCGAGGGCAAAGTGCTTCCCACCTGCTGCCGCACCTTCTGCTTCGCCGAATAAAAAAGCGGAATGCGACGTTTGCGCCAGTTCTTCTGAGTGCTCAACAGGCAAGTGCTGGGGCACAACATCCACAGGTTTCAAGTGTGTCTTCGACACCGCCGCGTCGATGACGAAGTGCTTCCCGCCTGCTGCCACACCTTCTGCCACACCGGCTGCTGAAAAAGGGGAATGTGAAGTCTGTAGGAAGTCTTCTGAATGCGCTACTGGAAAGTGCTGGGGCACGAGCTCGGGTGGGCGCAAGTGCGTCTTCAACACCGCGGCATCAAGGTCAAAGTGCTTCCCCCCTGCTGCCACACCTTCTTCCACGCCGGCTGCTGAAAAAGGGGAATGTGAAGTCTGCAGGAAGTCTTCGGAATGCGCTACCAGCAAGTGCTGGGGTACTAGCTCGAGTGGGCGCAAGTGCGTCTTCAACACCGCGGAATCGAGGGCGAAGTGCTTCCCGCCTGCTGCCACACCTTCTTCCACGCCGGCTGCTGAAAAAGGGGAATGTGAAGTCTGCAGGAAGTCTTCGGAATGCGCTACCGGCAAGTGCTGGGGTACTAGCTCGAGTGGGCGCAAGTGCGTCTTCAACACCGCGGCATCGAGGGCGAAGTGCTTCCCGCCTGCTGCCACACCTTCTTCCACGCCGGCTGCTGAAAAAGGGGAATGTGAAGTCTGCAGGAAGTCTTCGGAATGCGCTACCGGCAAGTGCTGGGGTACTAGCTCGGGTGGGCGCAAGTGCGTCTTCAACACCGCGGCATCAAGGTCAAAGTGCTTCCCGCCTGCTGCCACTCCGTCAGCTTCGCCGATTAGAAAAGCGGAATGCGAGGTCTGCACCAGTTCCTCTGAGTGCTCAACAGGCAAGTGCTGGGGCACAACATCGACAGGTCTCAAGTGCGTCTTCGACACCGCGGCGTCGAGGGAAAAGTGTTTCCCGCCTACGAGAAAAGCCGAGTGTGCACTCTGCACCAGCTCCTCTGAGTGCTCGACGGGCAAGTGTTGGGGAACAAGTGCCCTCGGGTACAAGTGCGTGTTCAGTAATCAGGCTTCGATTGACAAGTGCTTCCCGAAAAAGCCTGAGTGCGCCACTTGTACGAATTCGTCTGAATGCTCCACACACAAGTGCTGGGGAACCAGCACGCTCGGGTACAAGTGCGTGTACGAAAACTCGGAGTCTATGGATAAATGCTTCCCGAAGAAACCTGAGTGCGTACCATGCACGAGCAGTTCCGAATGCTCAAGTGGCATATGCCGGGGAACCAGCACTCTCGGGTACAAATGCGTCTTCAATACCATGACTTCGATTGAGAAGTGCTTCCCTAAGAAGCCTGAGTGCGCCACTTGCACGAGATCATCTGAGTGCTCCACGAACAAGTGCTGGGGAACCAGCTCGCTTGGGTACAAGTGCGTGTACGATAACTCGGAGTCTATGGAGAAGTGCTTCCCGAAGAAGCCCGAGTGTGCATCATGCAGGAGCAGTTCCGAATGCTCAACTGGCAAGTGCTGGGGCACAGATTCAGCAGGACTCAAGTGCGTTTATGACACCCAGTTGTCGATGGACAAATGCTTTCCACATTCCGGGAAGGCCGAATGCGAATCTTGCAGGAGCTCGTCAGAATGTTCTACAAACAAGTGCTGGGGCACCAGGCTAATCGGGTACAAGTGCGTCTTTGAGACCCCGACATCGATGGGCAAGTGCTTCCCTGGGAGCCCAGAGTGTGGCCATTGCTCGAGCGGGTCAGACTGCTCCACCAAGGCATGCTTTAGGAATAAGTGTGTGCACCTAACAATTTCGTCGATTAAGAAATGCTTCAGCCATTAAGCGGGGCATCTCTTTTAAGATGTCATTTGCGTCCCATGCTGGGTACGGGTAGTGCGCACGCAATGAGCTCACGAAGAACGTGATAGGAAACAAAAGGAGCCAAAAGCGTGGCCTCTATTTCAGAAGCCTCGATTGGTAGACAACGCAATGAAGAAAAGGTAGAAATGGAAATCAACACGAAGCAGTGGACGAGGAAGATAGTGCAGCGTTTTGGTTCACTGGGTTGAAGTTTTCTGGTTAACTGGGTCGTTTCGCGGGAAATAAAAGTCAAGCCCGGGCAGCATCCCGTGCAGGGTACAGGCCAGCGATACCATTCATTTTTCGAGGATAGCACTCAAACTTTGTTTCTGGTTCTAGAGGCATTGCCCATGATGAGAGGGTCGCGCGGTCATCCTTCTCAGAAACCTGCTGGGTTTTAAAACTAATAGACTCGTGAACGACATCAGGAGGAGTTCGGTTTGACTGGTGGGAGTTACTCGCGGCTTCAAGCCGGTAAGCAGCCCTGCTCTTAACCGAACGATTTTTTCCTTCGCAAGACGTTTCCAAATTCGTAGCCTTTTCCTTGTTATCATAACGAGAGGGTTCCGAATTTTCTCTTTCATTTAGCTTTTTGAGAAATAATAAATTTGAGAAATAATAAAGTAGCAGTTATGGAAATTTTGATACAGTAACAATTTCAAAAAATGAAGTGCTTTGCAGAGATATATTATATATATTATATAGCGGGAAATTTGAATTGAAGGGCATTTCGGAGCATCTTGAAACCCCTCTTCGGGAAGGCGTTTTGCAGTGGAATGGCTCTCAACTGGTGCTTGGTCACAGGTACATTATCTTTCGTTGAGCCAGCTTTCTTGGCTTCTCCGAGGGTTATCTCAAGCCTACACAATACACAGTAAAAGAGCCTGCTCGGGAGAAGTCTTCGCTTAAAATTACAGTATATTTATAGAGACCGGGGATCCACGGATTATACTGTTTCTCTAACATAATATATATATATATATGTTATTTATTTATTTATGGAGACCGGAGATCCACGGATAATACGGTTCATGCGCCAGTAGTGTGCTCATGTACTTTTGGCAACCATTTTCACAACCAGGGTGAGGCGCAGGAGTTGAGGTTCATTTCAAGTTCTTCCCCGGTGCATAATTTCAGCCTCGGGGACGAGACGAGGCTTGTCGCTAAGCGTATACCAAGCAACTCCGATTCAATGACAATCGCGCCACTGAGAAAATGATGGAGTACTATAGCGACGCTGCGCATCTGTTGTTCCTTAGGAGGCGATATTTGCATTCTGGAGCATTGCTCCGTGTGACCAATTGTCATTGTAAAAAAGACAACATCAGCGGAGCTGTGTTTGCCTCATAAGATGGCTTTATCGTATTCGGAATTTTCTGCGCCTAAACATCGGTATCTAATATCTAAAAAACATGTCTAATGGAAGCACTTGCGAATCGAGTCATGAGAAAGGTACACGCACTTGTAGCCCTTCTCTTCCGTACCCCAGCCTTTGCCGCTGGAGCATTCGGAACTGCTCTTGCAAGTTGCACACTCAGGTCTTTTCGGAAAGTACTTGTCTATAGATGATACTTCGGGAAGCACTTGTCTATAGATTCTGGGTTGTCGTACACGCACTTGTACCCGATTTTGCTGGTTCCCCAGCACTTCCCTGTAGAGCATTCAGAAGACCTCGTGCAGGTGGCGCACTCAGGCTTCTTCGGGAAGCACTTCTCAATTGAAGCTGTTGTATTGAAGACACACTTATATCCGAGCGCTTCGGTTCCCCAGCACTTCCCTGTAGAGCATTCAGAAGACCTCTTGCAGGTGGCGCACTCAGGCTTCTTCGGGAAGCACTTCTCAATCGAAGCCTGCGTATTGAGCACACACTTGTATCCGAGCGCTTCGGTTCCAAAGCACTTGCCCGACTGACAGTCAGAATCCTTCTTGCAAGGTGCACACTCTACCTTTCCGATAGGCGGGAAGCATTTCGCAAATGACTCCCCGGTATTGAAGACGCACTTCATACCAAGCGCTGATGTGCCGCGGCACCTTCGAGAAGCGCACTCCTTATCTTTAGCACACTTAGCGCACTCTGGCTTACCGAAGCACTTCACGCGCGAGGCGTTAGTGTTGAAGATGCACTTTCCTTTCTCGCAGCGCTTGGAGGCGCACTGGCCATCAGCAGAGCAGGGTGAGCACTCGGGTTTCCCGAAGCACTTCACGCGGGATGCGTTGGTATCGAAGATGCACTTTCCTTTCACGCACAGCTTGGACGCGCACTGGCCACTACCGGAGCAGGGTGAGCACTCGGGTTTCCCGAAGCACTTCACGCGGGATGCCTTGGTATCGAAGATGCACTTTCCTCTTACGCAAAGCTTGGAGGCGCACTGGCCACTACCGGAACACTCGGCGCACTCAGGCTTACCAAAGCACTTCACGCGAGATTCTTTCGTGTTGAAGATGCACTTTCCTTTCACGCAAAGCTTGGAGGCGCACTCGCTACTGGCTTTGCATGTGGCACATTCACGTTTGCCAAAGCACTTCACCCGCGAGGCGCTAGTGTTGAAGATGCACTTTCCTTTCTCGCAGCGCTTGGAGGCGCACTGGCCATCAGCAGAGCAGGGTGAGCACTCGGGTTTCCCGAAGCACTTCACGCGGGATGCGTTGGTATCGAAGATGCACTTTCCTTTCACGCACAGCTTGGACGCGCACTGGCCACTACCGGAGCAGGGTGAGCACTCGGGTTTCCCGAAGCACTTCACGCGGGATGCCTTGGTATCGAAGATGCATTTTCCTCTCACGCACAGCTTGGAGGCACACTGACCGCTACCGGAACACAGGGCGCACTCAGGCTTACCAAAGCACTTCTCACGAGATTCTCTGGTATCGAAGATGCACTTGTCTTTGACGCAAAGCTTGGTGAGGCACTGATTGCTGGCGGAGCACGTGGCGCACTCTGGCTTCGGGAAGCATTGCGGAGAATTAGCGACAGAACCCTTGACGCACTTTGCTCTCAGGCAAGTTCCAGACGCGCACTCTTGATCGTACTTGCAAGCCTCGCACTCTCTCTTGAAGCACCTTCGCAGCGAGGCCGGGGACCCGTTGTTGCACTTCTTCGGAATGCCGGAACACGTCCCAGACTTGCACTCCTTATCTTTGGAACAAAGAGCGCACTCAGGTTTACCAAAGCACTTCTCACGAGATTCTTTGGTGTTGAAGATGCACTTTCCATTCACGCACAGCTTGGAGCGGCACTGCACATTGCCCTTGCAGCTGGCGCACTCGCCCTTCGGGAAGCACTGCGGGGAATTTTCTACGGAACCGTTGACACACTTGCCTTCACGGCAAGTGCCGGAGCCGCACTGCAGGTCATTCCTGCAGCTCTCACACTCTCCCAAGAAGCACTTGCGAAGAGAGCGCCTAGACCCGTCGTTGCACCTCTTCGGGATGCCGGTGCACTTGCCCGTCTTGCACTGCTCGCCAAATCTGCAGAGATCGCATTCCTCAAGCTTGAAGCACTTGAGGCGGGACTCGGCGTTGTCAAAGACGCACTTGCCCTTCTCGCAAAGGTTGGAGCCACATTCCTCGTCGACGTCGCAGCGCCCGCACTCCCTCCGGAAGCACTTGATACGGGACTCCTTCGTGCCAAAGTTGCAGCGCTTGGGCACGCCGGAGCACTTGCCAGTCCGGCAGTCGTCGTTCTCGGCACACTTGGCACACTCGGGCTTCTTGGCGCACTTGGCCAGGCCCGCCGAAGAGAAGACGCACTTTCCGGAAAGGCAAAGTTTGGTGGCGCAGTTGAACGAGGTCTTGCAGGGCTTGCACTCAGCGGCGAAGCCGCATTTGAGCAGGCTGGACAGCTTTCCGTCCGAGCATTTGCCGCCCCAGCACTTGGGTGATTTGCATTCATAGTCGTTGGTGCATTTTGCGCAGTCGGGCAACGATCCTGACGCGGCTGCGGCCACCGAGAGGAGGAGCGGGAGAAGCGTGAGAGTAGCGAACCTCATGGTGGGCATGCAGTTCGGGAGCTGGGTGTAGGTGAGAAGGAAGAGCGCGGTTGGACGGGAGTAAGGAAGCGGGTTTTATAGGCAAGTTGAGAAGGGAGAGACATGGCGAACAGGGCGCTTCACTGACAGTGGACTGGCCGGTGACTCGGGCAGTGTGCGGCAGAGCGCGATATCAAGAAGCGGGAGCGATACGCCTGGCAGTGCTTCCATGAAGCGATAGCCGAAGCAAGAGAATGCCTAGTGGGATGGCGTGCTGTAATCGCGGCGTGGGGGGCTCATACCCGGGTCGGGTGGAGGGATGGGATGGTGGGGAGAAGGTGGGGCGGGCTAGGGAAGGGACAGCAATGGAATGGGAAGAGTGGAGCATGGTGCCGTATGGCAAGAAGATACGCGGAAAAAGCGGTTATGCGGGCTCTCAAACCATTCAAAGTAGAAGCGGTCACTTTTCCGTGGATGGGGAGGGATATGTTTGTTCGTCAAGATAAACGTTGAAGATGGTCGCCCGGAAGCACGGCGTCCAAAAGGCGTCGGGGGGTGGGGGGGTGGGAAGTGAGATATGTTCGGGAAGGAGGGACGCTTGTTTCTGGGGATCAAACAAGCGGCAACTTGGCACGGGACGGCCGTCTCGTGCCACCCGGGTGCGGGGAGTTTTGATTGCCGGGCTGCTGAAGTCTCATACACTCGGCATGACGCCATTTTCGAAGCAAATCAAAACGCACCTGGCGACTCGGGGTGTTGTAAGCACGGGCCGGCCTTACCGCGGCCTTCTATTTACAGAGGCGACCACCGGCTGTCGACGCGGGTTGTGAATCGTCTGGAGGAAGCAGAGGCGCGAGTGCCGAGAAAGCGCTGCTCCTGGCGACGTGCCGGGAATGGTACACGGCCCGGACGGGAGGCGGCGTTGGAAACCGCGGATAGGCGGTCCACCGGGAACGGCGGCGCCAACGCCGGCGGGTTGGCAACACTGCTTCCAAACCCTGCTTCCAAACCCTGCATCCAAACCCTGGCGGATCATAAGCGGCGCACGCACGGGCGCGCAAGTGCGCCGCGTGCGCTACACAGGCGTGCGACACCTGGCGGGCGGGGAGATTGTGAATCAAGATTGCAAGCTGGCCGCCGGCGTGTGCCGGCGCATAATATCTGCGCCGATCACACCGCGCGCCCGCCCACCATTGAATGCGGCAGCGGCCTGTAACATGTTCTCGAGGTTCGGCAGATCGGATGGCATGCGCGGCCGCATGCCCGGGGATCTCAAGCCGGTGGTGCGGTTGTGGTGCGTATCGCCGGCGCGGCCGCGCGGAGGTGCCGCATTGCTGCCTGGCGTGTCAGCACGACGCGGACGGGACGGGGGCGCACACGCGGCAGCTTACCCCTGCCGGCGGCGACTATTGCCAGCACTCCACAACTCGTGGAGGTCTTGGGATCGATGCCTCTTTATTCTTTTGAACCTCAGGTCTTTGAGGCTTTATGTAGGGATTTGACTACCGGAAAACTACAGGAATCGCTAGACAGTTCCTCTCTTCTAGAATGCATGCACCATCATGGTGCATCAAATAATGTCAAATGCAAGAGAGGGACAGCTGACACTTCCCACAAGGTACTGTGTCACAGTATCACACGACGGAGGCTGGGAGCGCCGAAACGGCGGTTCCGGGGCGTAGAACGGGGCCAGACGGCGGGGTTGGGCGGGCGTGGCGTGGTTTATAGCGGCGCGGCGCGAGTAGATACGCAAGATGCGGCGCGGCGCAAGGCGGGGGCATGCTGACTCGACCAGGGCGCGTTTTTGATACAGAAGTGTATCCAAATGGGGGCCTCTCGAGAGGGCGGCTCGGAGTGCTGCTGCGGCAGCGGCAGCGCGGCGCAGGGGGAGGTGCGGGTACGGAACCTATCGTTTTGGGCGGAATATAGCGGGGGGGCAAGGGTGTTGGTTTCGCGGTGGAAGCGGGACGGCACGTGCGGCGGGCGCGACAGGCAGCGGGCAGTGCTCGCGGGGGCGGGGCAGGTTGTGACGACGGGGCGAATGGAGGCGGCGCGTCGCGCGATGGTATCCATGTAAGGTTTTTGATACCGTTGTAAAGCTATATGCGCGCTTTATGTGTTCATTGAGCTGTAAAAAGTCAAAACCGGTGAAGGACTTGGTAAGATACGTCCTTTTCACCAGACATGCCTAGAAAAAAACGGTCGCTTGCCGCATTTTATCATGAACTGTTAGACAAGGATATGTACCGCCGTGTTTATTTAGTAACGGCTGGGGGTGGGAACGGTAAGCAACGAGGCGAGGGCGCAGATTGATGCAAGGCTGCAACGTATGCGCGGCGAGGCGGCGGTGGGTTTGTCCGTCTGTCGTCTGCTGCGCGGCGGGGGTTGTTAAAAAGCGCGTTTCCTCCGTCATACCGGCGGGCGGAAACAGCTGCGCGCAAGCGGCGGGGCGCTGGGCCACACGGCGTGCCCCTGGACGCTTGTCGGGCGAGGGAGCGGGCGAGGGCATGTAACGCGGCCGCGCACAGATGTGCGCATATGAAGGCGGGTGCGTGGGAGCGGGCGCCGGTTTTCACCGCGCGAGCGATAAAGCCGATGAGCTGGCACGCGGCCAGCGCGGCGGCACGGCGGAGCGAAGGTACAAATACGGCGACGGGCAAATGGCAGCCATCTATAAAAAAATCGAGACCGGCACGTCTGTCAGCCACCGGGCAACATCTCGTCACTTCGCGCACCCGTCATACGCCGCACGCAAGCGCGCCGTTGCTTACCCGGGCGGCGCCGCGCGCGCGGGGCGGGCGAGAGAGGACTTCCCCCGGCGCAGCCGCAGATGCGCCGCGTGGCAGTGGCAGGGCGGCGGCGGCAGGGCAGCGGCGGCGGCAGGGCAGCGGCGGCGGTGCGGAGCGCAAGCCGTCTCGAGGGCGCGCGCGCGGAGCGGCGCCCGGCGGCACGTTGGGCGCCCGTTTACGACGTGTCGGGCAACAAGAGCAGGGGCTAGGCAGGGGGGGTATGGTGGATGCGTCGATTTTCAAGTGTAGTCGAGAGGGATAGAAGAAGGATGGGAATGGAGGGTTCGGAGAAGGATAAGAGAGGGATGGGAATGGAAGGGTAGGAGGGAATGGAAGGATACCTTCAAGGTAGGAGGATAAGAGGGGAGTTTTTGAGTGTTGCCGAGAAAAGTAGCTACCCTTCTACCTTGAAGGGTAGTATCAAGAGGGGAGTTTTTGAGTGTTGCCGAGAAAAGTAGCTACCCTTCTACCTTGAAGGGTAGTATCAATCACGAGTTGATGAAGCTTGATCTCCTGATCAATTTACTGTAGATGATAATGCGATAATTGCATGGCAGAAGCATTCTAAGCCATCCTTCTGACTTGCTCTTGCGTGTCAGATTGACAAGTCGAATGCACTGCTCTTCAAGGTATTGCCGTGCCTTCTCAGCAAATAACCTAGTATACATCCACATCCCTATCCTTTGTTCGTGCATCAACCTTTACCAGTGTACTTAAGCTGAACTCCCTCCCCTCGCTTTGTAGAGGCCAGGGCCCAACCCAGCACTATCTTAGCATCAGATACTTGCTGTAACCCTCAACTCCCCGCCTACATACTGCACTCAGCCTGCCCCTCCAACTAAATATCTAGTGTCCATCAGACCATTCTTGCAACACCTGACGGGTAAATCTTACTCGGGAGTCTGTGCCCCCCACTTACTGAGAGGCGCCGGGGCGCCCCTTAAAAGGGGTCGCCCCGGCGCTTAACTGACATTCTAATATAATCATTAAAACTCCGAGGGGTGCCCAGGCGCAGCCCCCAGATATTGGTGGGAGTCGCCCGTGGCCACCTACCGTCCCCACTGGGGTCCTCCGGCCACCTTCGCGCTTCGACGGCGAGCGTTCTCCGCGAGCGTTCTCCGCGAGCTCTACCCTAGCCCGCAGCGCTCTTTGTAACTCGCCTCCTGGCGCTCTGTATGATAGGCCGCTGTAGCCAAATATGGCGTGGAGCCAAATATGGCAACTCCGGAATCATCCCGTCGCTCCGGGAGCTCCGGGAGCATTCGAGCTTCCATCTCTATCGTGTCATGCACAGCTGCACCTTCAGCTACATTTGCATTTTGCACCTCTTTCATGGCATATATCGCTCTCCAGCACTCGTTGCATCCACTCGTGTTCTGAACCCTTTACGATAGATTAGTATATAGTCTCCTTCTCTTACGACACATAGTAAAGAGAGGCATGCTACCGCACAGCATCGCTCTACAACGGCCCTACCGGCCTTACCCCACTTCCTAGCTGCACGACAAAGACGCGCAGGCTAGCACAGCCGCGCTTATGTCAGGTCGCCCCGTCCGTGCCAGTCCGGGCGAGTGCGCCTTCTATCATACACTGTATCCATACACTGTACAGCAATGCGTACCCGTTGCAATTCTTCTCATATGAGGACAGTTTCCGACCTTTTTTTCTTGTCTTACACTTTCTCGGCAAGAAAGAAAACGATACCCCCGCCACAGTACTCAACTTATGCCATGGGACCTGAAAGAAGTTTGTGAGAATTGCATGTTCTTCCTGGTCGTTTTTAGATATGTGTGGAAAAGAAGCTCTTTTAAACTACCTTGAAACTGCATGTAAAATAACTTGGAAACCACAAACTTCAGTCTAAAAAGGGGCTAGCTACTCAATCTGCATTAGATTGCTAATCTTTCGGCGTGTTCAAAGCATCTAAATATCCCAGTGTTCTGCAAGATATTATTGCCGAAAACAAGTATGTTAAAGAAATAGTGTTCAAGATATATTTCTAAATATTCAATTTACTTTATACATTTATGCAAAAAGAAGAGCTGTCGTCATATGAGGACATCGCGGTCCTCATATGAAACGTCAAGTCTATTCGGCAATTTTCCTACCAAAAGGGATACTTCGGGCCTCTGCACCATATGTTCCCTTATCCCACTGATGAGCCTCGAACTGTTGAAGTTGTGTATTTTTATTCCTTAAGAGTTGCTGCACGAGACCTAATTTATACTACTTCGTATCTGCAGATAGCATCTCGGTGCGTTCCAAGTTATGTGAGGTAGTCGGCCTCAATTCTGCTGAATTGAGGGAATGAACACTGTAACTTATTAGATAGGGCCATTGACTACGGGTCCGATTATACCGAATCCACTCTATCTTCGCTGTCAACACAGTACAGTGCTAACGTGTTACGTTGAGGAAGAGTTGAGGTGTACAGGTGTATCTTCAACACTCCCCCTCATCCGAAACTCTTCTGTTTAGCCGATTCGCTTCTTAGAGATCATCCAGTATATCTTCACCTTTTGTTGATGTTTACTCGTAGTTTCACCAGAGCACTTACCGACTTCTACCAAGTGCGGCCGTGCTGCTGGAGCTTAAATGCTACTGGCAGTGCTGACAAAAACAGCGGAGAGTGCACTAATTATTCCAGCCAGAGAGGTGGTCCACTGTCTGCTTGCCATGCAACCAGACAGCGGACTGTGACCCTGTAGTACCTCTATTCGGTAGTACCTCTATTCTGTAGTACCACATTCTATGCTAACAATACTGTACTGTCTGGGTTGAGGTTGCCTACAGCACCTACAAAGACTTGACGGAAGCGTAGACTCGTAATATCGCTTGAGGGTGCTGTCGCATGCCCATCATTCGAACCAAGTGCTTGTGCTCTTGAACAGGTAAGGACTTAGTAAAGATGTCAGCAGCATTTTCCTTACTTGGTATGTAGTTTAGTACAACGGATCCATCTGCAACTTTCTCCTTACACAGGAAAACCTTGACAGCGATGTGTTTTGTTTTCTCGCTGGAGGTGTCCGTATATGCTAGATTCAGTGCTCCTTCATTGTCTCCAAACAAGACTGTAGGAGGTATAGCTTCCTCTTGCTCAAAACATTCCCGTACAAGGCGCCGCATCCATAAGGCCTCTCTCACTGCAAACGACATTGCCACAAATTCGGCCTCTAGGGTTGACTGGGCTGTTGTCGATTGCTTTTTGCTGCGCCAGCTTACTGCACCACCACCAACCTTGAACACAAATTCGCTCGCGCTTTTGCGATCTTCCTTGTTGGCTGCGAAATCTGAGTCCGTATATGCATGTAGACCGGCCGTATCACTCTTGACATACTGCGCTCCCATAGTGCGAGTGTGCACGAGGTACCTCAGGACCCTCTTTGCAGCTTTCAGATGCAGCTCGTCACAGTAGTCTAAAAATCTTGACAAGTCACCTGTGACGAAAGAGATGTCAGGGCGAGTCGTGTTACTCAAGTACAGTAGTGATCCAACAAGTTTCCGGTACTCGGACTGCGTTGTTGACGGCTCTTGATTCTCAATTGGATCGCACCTCTCGAGGTAGATGCTCGGCGGTAGGGGACTAGAGACTTGCCTGCATTGCTGCATCCCAAATGCCCGAAGCAAATGTTCCACCATGGGACGTGCATGCAGTTTTAAAACCCCCTTTTCTCTGCATCTTTCTATGACAATGCCGAGAAACTTGGAGATGTTTGGCTCGATGCGGATTTCAAAGCGGCTACCGATCTGCTGGGCTACAGTTCTGAGTACTTCCGTTCCTTTTCCAATCAGCAGTATATCTTCCACGTACACAAGTATGAAAACGGCGGTTCCTCTTAAATTGAGAATGTACATTGTGCTGTCCGCTTCTGAGCACCTTCCTCCAACAGAGATGAGGTAGGCGTCAATCATCTTGTGCCAGGCCCTGGATGCTTGTTTCAGTCCGTATAGGGCACGTAGAAGCCTATAGACGTGAGTAGGAAATTTAGAACTGACATATCCCGGAGGCTGTTCTAGATATATCTCCTCATCCAGTTCGCCGTTGAGGAATGCGGCTTTGACGTCTAGCTGCAGTAAGTAGAGGTCCTGTTGTGCCGCAAATGCTAACATGAATCGAACTGTACTGTACTTTGCCACTGGAGAGGAGACCTCTTCAAAGTCAATGCCGTACCTCTGGGTAAATCCCTTCGCCACAAGCCGAGCTCGCTTCCGACTTACATTGCCACGTGCGTCCGTTTTGTTCATGAAAACCCACTTCGACTTCACCGGTTTCCTTCCCTCTGGAAGCGGAACCAGTTTCCACGTTTGCTTTCCGAGCTGCGCAATCTCAGCGTCCATGGCTTTCTTCCAGTCATGTCGTTCACTGCAATGTACTGCCTGGTGATACGAGAGGGGTGCTTGCGATCCATCATTTCCCATATGATGAAGAAGCGCAAACATCATTGTCGAATCATGAAGACTGTAGAAACGTGTCGGTTGTGTACCTCTCCCGGATCTGCGTGGTCCCGGGGGATGATATGTGACCTCTCCAGGAGTTCCAGGTACAGCATTTCCCTCCGTGTCTGCACCTATGTCGTCGGTGGTGTTGGAGGGAGACGTTGGTATTTCGACTTCAGTATCCGAGGTTTCGTCGTTTAGTGCGCTTTCGAATACTTGCGTGGACGTGTTGTCCTTGATCACGTGTGTGCAAGTTGCATCCTCTAAAAATTGTGCATCTCTTGTGACGATGACTTGCCTCGAACTGGGAATGAATGTCCTGTATCCATTACCTGCGGACAGGCCAACGTAGAAGCCCTTTTCAGCTCGGGGCGCAAATTTGTTGGTGCGCCTCGGCTTCTGGATATGAACATATGCTACTGAACCGAATTTGCGAATGTGCCCGAGTTTAGGCTTTCTTCCAACCACGGCCTCGCAAGGAGTATTATCAGGAGTACTGCAAGCTGACGTGTGTACGCGATTACGTAGGTAGTTTGCGTGATACACGGCCTCCGCCCAAAGCGCATCCGTGTGGGGAACGTTTCCAGTGGAGGCTAAGAGAGTTCGTGCCATGTCCATAACTGTTCGGTTTAGGGGCTCAGCTTTGCCGTTGGACTCTGGAGAGTAAGGGGCACTGAAATCCTGCCCGATTCCTTTTTCGTCCAACCAGTCGTTGAGCTTCCTACTAGCAAACTCCTTCGCATTGTCAGACCGAATGCGAGCGACGCGAAAATTCCTTTCTCTACAAGCGGGGCTGCGTTCGAGCTCTTTTACAGAGTCCTGTATGGCTTTGGGAGCCTCACTCTTAGTCGTTAGAAATTTGACAATAGAAAAGGCGGTACAGTCGTCGTAGACAAGCATGAAGTACCGGCTTCCGGCTAGTGAAGGCGTCGACATTGGTCCCACAAGGTCCATGTGCAGTAGTTCGAGGGGTTGAGTCTGTTCTCGACTGGTGGATGAGGGTGGAGGTACGCGAGTTGACTAGGCCATCTTGCACGGTTCACAGTGTGAGAGTTTCTGCACTTGCTGAAGTGCTACTCCCTTGACCATTGGGAGTGTTTTCTCCATCGTCCTTTGCGAAATGTGCCCCATTCGATCATACCAATCATGGGAAGACAGTAGTGAACGCGGAGAGTGCGTCTTTTCCGGGCATATAGTTGCCTCATACAGTCCCCCTTGTTGGTGCCCAAAGCCTTGCACAAACACCTTCGACTCATCCTGTGGTGTCACTTGACAGATTCCGTTTTGGCTGTCATCTGTGTCGAACACCACTTTCAATTCTGCTTTTCGCATGCGACTTACAGAAAGTAAGTTGCATACCAGAGAAGGCACATAGAGCACGTCTTCCAGTCGAATCGGTTTATTTTCTGCACCTACTGTACTTTGGCAGACAATTGATCCTGAGCCAAGCACAGCAGCGGGCTCTCCAGTGCCGACTGATACATTGCGTCCTTCATATGTTTTCAGTTTGTCAAACGCTGACCGAATGTTGCACATTTGGGCTGATGCCCCTGAGTCTATGTACCACTTGTCCTTGAAAGTTCCTTCCAGAATTGTTCGAGAACATTAACAGTGATTGGTTATTAAAAAGATTTTTCCTTCTTAAAAAGAACTGCGTTGGAATATTGCCTAAGCCGAGTTTAAGCCTATTTATGGCTTTTAGACACAGGTCGCTAATTCTGGAGAGTATATTTATTCTTTGCGCACTGCAGCAAAGTGTGTAATTTTTGTGAAACTGTGAAATTCACGGTTTCAAAGAGTGGATAACTCCTTGGAGTCATTATGTAGATCAATCTACTCTGCATTTATGTCGATGACCTACAGATTCGACAATCTTGACCCATGAAGTGCGGAGGCAATGATCCATGATATGGTGGCGCGCCTCGCTATCGGATGCGTATGAAAATTTGGTTTGAGAGCTCATTCAAGAACTAAACAGACCACCCCTCTTTTCCAGTGGAGCTGTTCTACAATCACATCGCTTCGAGACGGAATGAATCTTGTGAGTCATGTGTACATCATATGTGAAACAGAGCAAAATGGTGTTCTCATCTTGAGCGAGTTCACAGGAGCCGCAAAAAACTTAACGGGTGCTTTGCTAGTGAATCTCTGGAACGTTGACAATGGTCAGCGATGCAATTTTTCAGAGCCTGGAAATGCCCGACTTCGAGAGAGAGTTGAAACACCAGAAAGTATATCGCCATGTCGACTTGCACACTGCGTCCGCATCGGGCGTTCGCTTCATTGACGATATAGTCAAATACTCCGCGAATCGCAAGGCAAAAGCGATACAACTAATTCCGATACCAACACACCATGTTAGATATTCATACCGTGCTACGAAGGAGAAACGATTGTTTTCCTTTGATTCCGATAGTACTCTTCCGACGGTTGAGAGTCGGTCAGAGTTGGCGGAACCCTCTGAGCAACTTCTCGAAGTTCTGCGCCGTCTTGCCAGTTGTGATCAAAATATTGTGTTCATTGCGACAGAGGCAAAAGAACACAGTCATGGATTGGTTCAGAAGAGTAGGCCTTGGTTTTGCCGTAGAACACGAGTTTTCTGCGCGATGGTCAGACCTTTTACGGGAGAGGTTTGGGGGGTGTAGAATGAGTGGATTGCTAGAGTGTGGAGAGGAGGAGACGTTCAAAACAACCGGAAATACTGTAGTCGGGAAACGCGACGAAACTTGGGATGACTCATTAAGCCCCCATGATCTCATTTCAATGAGGGACGCGCTTGATTTGGCCGGTCTGTTGTTGAAACGAATTGAGGACAGCACACCTACGAGCTTCTTGTCGCAGAAAGAGATTGCATATAGGTGGCATTTCAGAGATGCTGGTCCAGACTTCCCAGTGATTCGAGCACATGATGCTCGGCAAGCGCTCGAGGAGGTGCTACACGGCAGTCCGATGGAGGTCTTGATGGGGCAAAAACTCCTTTACGATTAGTTCGACCGCGAGGGGTGCACAACGAAGCAGCAGTGGCTGAAGTTCTCAGACGTATGCAGCATACGTGCCACGCCGCGATCAGTATTGTGACTCGGGCATACGGTATGCCCGAGTCACAATACTGATCCATGGATATAAATATTCTTATTACATAAAAAATAACATCCCGCCGCGCGCTGGTGTGCCGCGCGCTGGACACGTACCGCCTGCAGAGCGAGGTGTATTTCATGGAGCGCGCGACGAGGCGCCCCCATCCGCAAGCGGCACGAGCGCGTCCAGGAGACCCCGCTCGTAATTGCCCTTCATCCCGTTTCGTCGTGTGAGCCCACCATGGCGGTCTCCATTCGTTTCGTCCTTCTCATCTTCGTCTTCCTTCTCACATTCTCGGTTGTCCAAAGCCAGAAGCAGCCCTTCAAGCTTCACCAACAACTGCACCTGACAACAGCACCCCAGCCCCAGGACTAGCTGGGGGCAATGGACCGGGTGGTCCTGGCGCTGGCCCCCTCCCTTCCCATCCGCCCAGTACGTTGCTCCGCAAACTCGCCATCGCAGTCATCTCTATTGCTACTGGCTCTGCCATCATCACTATCCTCGCTTGTGTCTGGTGCTGTGTGCTGCCTCCTGAGCTCTCAAACATGGACAAGAGTCCAGCTGTCCATACTAAGACTATCCCCCTTCCTCCTGCTGTCTCGCCACCCCACCCGGACGACGTGCTCACCGGCGATCACACTCAACCTCTCGCTAAGGAACATATTTATCAATACTCGCCGGAAAGAGTTTAGCGCTACTCTCGTCGTCTCGTTCCGCGCGATTTCGCTATGTCGAACAGCAAAACTGTGGTTTGTGTTATTGTTCAGCTGCTCCCCGCTCCGACCCCTCCGTCATGCTGCGCACTTACACCCGCACCACCGTCCCGCGGGCGCCGTCGCCCATCCTCGCCCCGCATTGAACAAAAAGATCCCGCTTCTCCCCGTTCCACCCGCCCACACATTTCCCGCATCTTACGACCGCCTCTTTACCCTCTCACTTCCCGCCCCTCGCACCTCTCGGCCCCAACCATCGCCTCCTCACCCCCCTGCAGGGGGTGAAGTGGCCCCCGGCGGCTCCCGCCGCCGCATCCAGTCGCGCAACTTCTCCGAGGTCGACTTCATGGACTCCGGCCCGGGCCGCTCGCTCATGTCTGACCCGCAGTCCTCGGCCTGCAGCACGAGCTCGACTCGCTGCAGCTCGACGAAGTCCTCGTCGAGGAGTACCTGCTCGCCAAGCCGGTACTGTGCACATTTCTTTCGCAATTTTGTTCACACCAAGACGCCACCCTCATGCCCTCCTTTTTCGGTTCTCGCTCCACCTGGTCTACCTGTATACTTTTCTGTATTTGTACAACACTGTAGTACATCGCGCTTTCTTCTACGAAAGAGGCGTCATACCACTTTCTCATTTATTAGCATGCTAGTTCCTTAAGCCCATCTCCTCACCTTGCCCTTTGCCACCTTCTCCACTGGGTTGTACACTAAAGTTGAATCGTCTAGTCGACACATCTCGACATCTTAGTACACATTGGCTTCCCAGCTTCGTTATGTTCAACTCCGCGTTCGGTGCTCGAGGTTCACCTAACTTCCTTCCGTGCCTCTGAATTTCGCTTTGATCAAACCTTGCCGCTGCAATCTATAGCGCTAATAGACCCATCATCATAAACTGTTACTGTCTTCATCCCCTTCATTTCAAACGTCGTTCCCCAAACCAAATCTCGGTGTCCCTTACAGATATACAAAGTTTCCCCCATCCGGCGATCCCAAATATTGACAGTCCTATCACTCCCCCGCTCACAATAAACTCCGAATCATCTGACCCGGCCGCACTCAGAACCAACCCTTCATGCCCCCGACATGTCTTTGCAGCATGCCCCGAGTCTAAGTCATTGGTGTTCAGCAACTGGTCATCCGAAGCCGTGAGCAAGAGTCGCGAGTTATTCTTCAAATCTGAGACAAAGGTGTCCTCCTCGTAGAGAGCGATAAAGACGCCATCGGAAAGCTCTACGATTTTGCGCGGCTTCGGCTTCTTATAAAAGGTGACTACGGTACTGGGTACGAATTTCCCATTCCCTACGTCGAAAAACATTTTCGCCTGAATTCGTTTATTTTTGGGGCGTGTAAGGTGCCGTGTACTGAGCAAACGCACAGCCCCACACAGCATTACGTCATGGAGAGCGTGCGCCGAGTCGCCCTCATCCGCGAGCTGCACGAGCGCGTCCAAGAGACCCTGCTCGCAATTAATAGGCTCTACTTGCTCGTGAGCGCGGGGAGCGTGTTATGTGAAGAGCATGCAGGCTCCTCCAAAAGGGCATGCTGCACGACTTCGTTGGGATGTGCGCCGGCGTGCAGCTTGACCCCTTCGAACCATTCCCCAAGCGTGCTCCTCCGTCCCACCACGTCACCACCTCCTCCCTCTGTCCTGTCGAAACGAAAAAACAAAAACCTCCATCCTCACCCATTCCGCCCCCCTTTGTACCCCCCTGGCACCCATCCCCCCCAACCCAAACATGAAATGCCGCCGCCGCACAACCTTCATCAAACTGGAAGAGGGTCTTCAACCTTCTCCAAATGGGTCTAGCGCTTCCCTGGTAAGGCGCTGGACAACATCGGGGATCTTACCGGTCGTGTTCAAGTCTGGAAAGTAAACGGGAACTGCCGCTGAGGGTATATCACTCTGTGATTGATCGTTTTGTTTCATGGGGGCGTAACGCCCAGTGTAGCACAAGCTTCCTCCTTTCTGTCCCTGTACAAGTTCGAACCACCGAACAGTTAAAACGACGTTGTTGCTATTTGCATTCTCAACATGTTCAATTCTTCCCAACCAAAATGGTGTCACTTCGGTCACGTTTGACCCGCAGTTCACAGTCACCATGCTGCCCCTATCATACGAGCACGTGTCCGCCAGAGCCAATTCGCTTTCCGAATCATCATATGATGCCTCAAGTTCGCCGCAATCATCGCAAAAAGAAGCAAAATGCTGGAAGTCCCACTCCGGCGGGGCGGACTCTTTGCTTTCCATTGAGTCTATTTCAGAAAGAAGCGATAACACATTTTCTCTACATCCAATTCTTTTCTCTGTCACATTTATGCGCTTGCGATACGCGCTGATGTCAACTTGGGAGGGCTTGTTTGTTTGTATGACTGGTGCTTTTCTCATATCTGGAACAAAACGGAGGAAAGAACCAATGAATCCTTCGGTTCTATCAAGTTTCTGAAGCGCTTCCCTCTTTTCCACCATTTTATACCCGACCAGGCAGGTAACGTGAGAACCACCTCCTTCGAGCTCATGGGAATCATCCCGCTCGAAGACGAACTTTCTGAACGCGAGCATGTTGTTGGTTCTCAATGCCACTGCACTTTGTTGTTCACAGGCACCTGAAAAATTGTTCATACCAGAGACGCGGCTGGCGTGTATGTTGTTTTGTACTGATGCGGAGTTTCTCCCTTGACTTTCAACAATGTGCCTGTGGAGTTCCGAAACACAGGCTGTATTCCTATCCCGCATGAAGACAGAAATTCGGCTGAATCGGCGGTCAATGTCCTCATGTGTGTGCCCAACCGGTAGAAAGTTTACAAAAATGCGGTGGAAGAGCCCTTTATGCACCATGTAATCACAAAATGCAAAAAGAAGCGATTCTTATTGTCTTTTGACGTATTATCTAGCTGAACATTCAGCTCTTTAGGAAAAGAACTCATACCTTGAGCTCTTCTCGCATCTCGCAACAGTAAAAGCGAGCGGCATAGCGCATCAATTGTTTGATTTGCACCTGAGGGGATGTTGTCTGCTGACGTGAAAAAACAAACGAAAGGCTGTCCAGAAAGTGCCCCGTGATAGCAAACACCAGTGACCTTCTGCTTGAGAGGCTTCCCCGTATCTCTTTTTGTCGTCGTATAGAAGCGCGGTAGTCCAAACTTCGCCTGGTCGGCCCCGTCAATAATTACAGAAAGAATTTCCTGGGGCCTGTCAATTGCTTTTGACTGAATGAGTCGATATTCTGCTCTCTCAGAGTTTATTTGCTGCAGATGTGCGCGGAATCCTTTCTTAAGTTTTTCTCTAGATTTTTCATATCCTGTCTTCCCAGCAATTGATAGCAAACCCTCCTTAAAGCTTGTGCACGTGTCACAAACCGAAAAGCCGTGTCTTCGTCTACACTTGATATGTGAGACATACCGTTTCCAAGTTTCATAAAAGTGAGAAGAAGAGCACGCTCGACGGCCATACATCCCTTCATTCTCTCGAAAGAGCGTGTAAACCAGGTATTTATTTCCATGTGGGAGGTGCCGCTCTATGCTGTGCGGCATTTCATCTCCAAGATCGTCTGCTAAGGCTCGCAGGAATGAAATCACCGAGGATTTTTTAGTTGAGCTCCCATCCGATCCCCCCATTCTCCCGGGGAGGTGGGAAGCGTTCGCTGAAGGTAGTTCCATGACATTGGCAATCATGGTCCTTGACACTTCCAGAGTGTCAATCACCATTCTCCAACAAACCTGCCAGCCGTCACAGTAGAAGTATCGCTGTGAGCACTGTGGATCTGGAACGATTAGATCGGTGAGGCGTGCCTTTCTTTCATCACGAGAAATTGACAGGAAATTCTCTCGCATTGCCCTACACTTCTCTGTACCGACTTCGAAGACGCAAAGACGCTTGCAACAGCGTTTTGGCATCCACTTGTTGATATTTTTGATGGATTGGCGTCGTCTCTTCTGTAATCGCGACTTCAATGTTTTGCGATCGAGCTCGATTGGGACTTTTGATAGGGGAGGAGTATCGTCTAACGTTGTCATGATATCGCTCTATGTGCATGTCTCTCGGGTTCAACGCTTCAGGTAGTCATGACGGACCTGCAAGTATGGACTTTGGGCAAGCACGCACTGCGGTGTGGGGTCAAGAAGGCGCAGCCGAATACCAGTACAGGATATTATCCTGTACTGGTATTCGGCTGGAAGCAAAAAGTCAGCAGCCCAGCTCACTGTGTTGTGTTTTCGAAAGAGTAGGCGTCAGGGATCTATATCAGCTTCCTCTGCTGTTGCGTTTCATTTTTTTTCTGAAGGTTACACTTCGAAGAATTTATCAAAGTCCTTTTCTACGCCTGTCAAATGCCTTGACAGTGACAAATTTTTTCCTTCACGAAGCAAATATTGCGATTCTTACGGAAATGTTTCGTCAAAAGACGGGAAATCGTGGTAGAGGGGAAAGGAATTTGTTCAGGACGATAACTGATATCTATATCAGCTGCCCCCCAACCCTTTCCGAAACTCTCACATTCGATCCACTTGTTCAAATGTTTGAACTCAACTGTTCAAATCTTCGGAATGAGCCGTGTTTATTCTCTCATTCGCTTACGATGGTTTCTATGCCTACAAAAAACAACAGTCGCAACAATTTCCAGAAGCCTTTGCTTAAGTCAGAAGACTCGCGGCATTGCCTTTTAGGATATCCAAATCCTGCAACTAAAGCGAGGCAGAAAGTCTTGCAGTCATGAAGGTTACAGGAAGTGAGGGTACGAGTGATATTGTGACTGAATACGTCGATCCGCGTAAAATCGTCAATCTCTGGTACTCCAGGCCAATTCTTCCTCGAGATGAAGATATTGTCAGAGAGGGTTTCCTGCAAAATGGATATGTCAGCACTTATCTCATATCATGTCGAGTGGCTACTGTTCCTGAAATACAGCTACTCTTTGAGAGAGAGCCACATTGCTACACGCCTGAAAAGGCATCAGAAGTGGCACGAGCAGTGATAAGAGAAGAGACAGATGGACGCGCTGGAGGGTATCGCTTTTGCTATGATGGACACATCCGCAAAAGAGTAGCGATACAGCTAATGGAGGAGGGAGTTTTGATAACGGATTTCAAGTTGAAAGGTGAATTGGTAATGTCGATGCCAGCCCAAGATGAGATTGCATATGGACTTTCGAGAAACGCTCTGCACTCTTTTTGTGTGCCGCCGTCTTTCCTCGCAACGCTCCTACGCTGCCACGAATACGACGTTGAGCTGAATACCTGGTTGAGCCAAAGGCCGCAAAAAAGTTTATCAGCGACCGAAGTTGCTCGTCGGCTGGTGTCAAGTACTGCAAGAGGGGTTCAGGATAACGAGGTTATGAGCAAACAAATTGAAACCAAGCGCCAAATCTTGGGGGTTGCTCGCAAGCTTCCCATTTATACGGTTGACTACTTACAGGATTTCATGGGCAATGATGATGGAGGCTTGCAAGTTGCGTTCACATTGGCAAATTTGCGAGCAATTCCCAAAAGAGTGACGGCAGAGGAATGTCTAATGTTGGTGAAACGATTTATCAGGTACTATCAAGATTGCTTGCCTTCTCCGAAGCCGCTTCTCCCCAAAGATGTTTCAACACAGTTGGTGCAATTACGCCGAGCAATTAAAGAGCTTCAAAAATTCAAGACCCTTTGTGATTACGACGAAAGCCCCAGTGAGATGACCACAATTGCAGAAAGAATCACGTGTACGCAGCTGCTGGATATCCAAATGCAGTAACATGCGTTCAGCAAGCACCTTATACAACCACTTGAAACTGCTTGCAGAAATCTGGTGCCGAATAGGACTAACCATTTGGAAATCGCCCGAAAAAGATTGCAACAAATACCTCAAGAGAACAGTGAGCAATCAGATCTAAATAAACATCCTGCGATTGATTCAGACACTCAACTATCATCTCCGAGTACCTCAGAGAATGGAAGCTTAAAAGACAGTGAAGAAGAGGGCTCTATGGCCAAAGAATCCCTCTCATCGCACAGTCAATACTCAGACGGGCCCTCTGAACAGAACAATGAGAGACCAGTTGAATCAACTGCAGAGGCAGCACCACTAATTGAGGCATCTCAATTATTACCGGTTGGGTGGAAGATTGTGCAGGCTACACTTGAGGAATTCATGACACAACACGATGAGTGGAAAATGGTGCAGGGGAAAGCCGATATGGTCATGACTGTTCTACAAGATGATGAATCCAATGAGGACTGCCTGAAACAGGTTGTACGTCACTGCGGTATGGCGATGAAACAGAGCGGCGTGTGCTATATCGTGTGCAATTTTATTCACTTCTCGAAGCTTTTTTCAGTTGTGTGTGCGGAGGGCATGGAAACGATGAAGCACCCCATGCTTTACATACAGGTTCCTTCAACAATCAAGAGAAGGACACTATCGCAGCATCCTCAAGAGTCAGGCTTCATCGCAGCAGTATTCTGGAGATCACCAGATCGCAGGCAAAAGCATCACCACTCATTTGCAAAAGGTTACAGAAGCTCAACCCTTCCGTCGTGGGTGAACTGTGTCACAAACGTGCAACAATCGCGAAATCCCCTCTGCTGTGAACGAGGCAAAATCCTTAAAGTTAGAGACCCTGAAAAGAATCTCAGTGTATCTATTCTCGAGCAGTGGTGCAAACCTGCAGGTATCTGTTATAATCCTAGAGCAGACTCCATGTCCATAGGGTTGGCATGTTTGGACTTAGGTATCCAATACATCGCGTTAGAACATGACTCGGAAATTTTCGGAGCGGCAAAAAGGAGGTTAGTCGCATCCGTTCAAGAGCAAGCCTTCAAGCGAAGAAAACTGGAGAGATGTACTCGGGGAGGAATAAAGGAAACCGACAATGAAAAGGAGAAAGAAAGAATGTTCTGTGGGATTGGGGAGAAGCATTGTCGCTTTCCGGGATTGGAAACTTCGTTTTCGTGCAAAGCATGCGGCGTAGGAATGCATGACTTATGTGACTGGGCCAAAGTCGTGAGAAACGTAAGCGTCGAGTCACGAGAAATGGTTGCGGTTTGCTCGGAGAAGTGCTTTGCATTGGAGAAATGAGTTCGTTTACTTTCCAGACGTGAACACGACCGGTGAGATCCCCGATGTTGTCCAGCGCCTTACCAGGGAAGCGCTAGACCCATTTGGAGAAGGTTGAAGACCCTCTTCCAGTTTGATGAAGGTTGTGCGGCGGCGGCATTTCATGTTTGGGTTGGGGGGGATGGGTGCCAGGGGGGTACAAAGGGGGGCGGAATGGGTGAGGATGGAGGTTTTTGTTTTTTCGTTTCGACAGGACAGAGGGAGGAGGTGGTGACGTGGTGGGACGGAGGAGCACGCTTGGGGAATGGTTGGAAGGGGTCAAGCTGCACGCCGGCGCACATCTCAACGAAGTCGTGCAGCATGCCCTTTTGGAGGAGCCTGCATGCTCTTCACATAACACGCTCCCCGCGCTCACGAGCAAGTAGAGCCTATTAATTGCGAGCGGGGTCTCTTGGACGCGCTCGTGCAGCTCGCGGATGAGGGCGACTCGGCGCACGCTCTCCATGACGTAATGCTGTGTGGGGCTGTGCGTTTGCTCAGTACACGGCACCTTACACGCCCCAAAAATAAACGAATTCAGGGGAAAATGTTTTTCGACGTAGGGAATGGGAAATTCGTACCCAGTACCGTAGTCACCTTTTATAAGAAGCCGAAGCCGCGCAAAATCGTAGAGCTTTCCGATGGCGTCTTTATCGCTCTCTACGAGGAGGACACCTTTGTCTCAGATTTGAAGAATAACTCGCGACTCTTGCTCACGGCTTCGGATGACCAGTTGCTGAACACCAATGACTTAGACTCGGGGCATGCTGCAAAGACATGTCGGGGGCATGAAGGGTTGGTTCTGAGTGCGGCCGGGTCAGATGATTCGGAGTTTATTGTGAGCGGGGGAGTGATAGGACTGTCAATATTTGGGATCGCCGGATGGGGGAAACTTTGTATATCTGTAAGGGACACCGAGATACGGTTTGGGGAACGACGTTTGAAATGAAGGGGATGAAGACAGTAGCTGTTTATGATGATGGGTCTATTAGCGATATAGATTGCAGCGGCAAGGTTTGATCAAAGCGAAATTCAGAGGCACGGAAGGAAGTTAGGTGAACCTCGAGCACCGAACGCGGAGTTGAACATAACGAAGCTGGGAAGCCAATGTGTACTAAGATGTCGAGATGTGTCGACTAGACGATTCAACTTTAGTGTACAACCCAGTGGAGAAGGTGGCAAAGGGCAAGGTGAGGAGATGGGCTTAAGGAACTAGCATGCTAATAAATGAGAAAGTGGTATGACGCCTCTTTCGTAGAAGAAAGCGCGATGTACAAGAGTGTTGTACAAATACAGAAAAGTATACAGGTAGACCAGGTAGAGCGAGAACCGAAAAAGGAGGGCATGAGGGTGGCGTCTTGGTGTGAACAAAATTGCGAAAGAAATGTGCACAGTACCGGCTTGGCGAGCAGGTACTCCTCGACGAGGACTTCGTCGAGCTGCAGCGAGTCGAGCTCGTGCTGCAGGCCAAGGACCGCAGGTCAGACATGAGCGAGCGGCCCGGGCCGGAGTCCATGAAGTCGACCTCGGAGAAGTTGCGCGACTGGATGCGGCGGCGGGAGCCGCCGGGGGCCACTTCACCCCCTGCAGGGGGGTGAAGAGGCGATGGTTGGGGCCGAGAGGTGCGAGGGGCGGGAAGTGAGAGGGTAAAGAGGCGGTGGTAAGATGCGGGAAATGTGTGGTCGGGTGGAACGGGGAGAAGCGGGATCCTTTTGTTCAATGCGGGGCGAGGATGGGTGACGGCGCCCGCGGGACGGTGGTGCGGGTGTAAGTGCGCAGCATGACGGAGGGGTCGGAGCGGGGAGCAGCTGAACAAGAACACAAACCACAGTTTTGCTGTTCGACATAGCGAAATCGCGCGGAACGAGACGACGAGAGTAGCGCTAAACTCTTTCCGGCGAGTATTGATAAATATGCTCCTTAGCGAGAGGTTGAGTGTGATCGCCGGTGAGCACGTCGTCCGGGTGGGGTGGCAAGACAGCAGGAGGAAGGGGGATAGTCTTAGTATGGACAGCTGGACTCTTGTCCATGTTGGAGCGCTCTGGGGGCAGCACACAGCACCAGACACAAGCGAGGATAGTGATGATGGCAGAGCCAGTAGCAATAGAGATGACTGCAATGGCGAGTTTGCCGAGCAACGTACTGGGTGGATGAGAAGGGAGGGGGCCAGCGCCAGGACCACCCGGTCCATTGCCCCCAGCTAGTCCTGGGGGTGAGGTGCTGTTGTCAGGTGCAGTTGTTGGTGAAGCTTGAAGGGCTGCTTCTGGCTTTGGACAACCGAGAATGTGAGAAGGAAGACGAAGATGAGAAGGACGAAACGAATGGAGACCGCCATGGTGGGCTCACACGACGAAACGGGATGAAGGGCAATTACGAGCGGGGTCTCCTGGACGCGCTCGTGCCGCTTGCGGATGGGGGCGCCTCGTCGCGCGCTCCATGAAATACACCTCGCTCTGCAGGCGGTACGTGTCCAGCGCGCGGCACACCAGCGCACGGCGGGATGTTATTTTTTATGTAATAAGAATATTTATATCCATGGATCAGTATTGTGACTCGGGCATACGGTATGCCCGAGTCACAATGCTGATCGCGGCGTGGCATGTATGCCGCATACGTCTGAACACTTCAGCCACTGCTGCTCCGTTGTGCACCCCTCGCGGTCGAACTGAACGTAAAGGAGTTTTTGCCCCATCAAGACCTCCATCGGACTGCCGTGTAGCACCTCCTCGAGCGCTTGCCGAGCATCATGTGCTCGAATCACTGGGAAGTCGGGATCGGCATCTCTGAAATGCCACCTATATGCAATCTCTTTCTGCGACAAGAAGCTCGTAGGTGTGCTGTCCTCAATTCGTTTCAACAACAGACCGGCCAAATCAAGCGCGTCTCTCATTGCAATGAGATCATGGGGGCTTAATGAGTCATCCCAAGTTTCGTCGCGTTTCCCGACTACAGTATTTCCGGTGGTTTCGAACGTCTCCTCCTCTCCACACTCTAGCAATCCACTCATTCTACAGCCCCCAAACCTCTCCCGTAAAAGGTCTGACCATCGCGCAGAAAACTCGTGTTCTACGGCAAAACCAAGGCCTACTCTTCTGAACCAATCCATGACTGTGTTCTTTTGCCTCTGTCGCAATGAACACAATATTTTGATCACAACTGGCAAGACGGCGCAGAACTTCGAGAAGTTGCTCAGAGGGTTCCGCCAACTCTGACCGACTCTCAACCGTGGGAAGAGTACCATCGGAATCAAAGGAAAACAATTCGTTTCTCCTTCGTAGCACGGTATGAATATCTAACATGGTGTGTTGGTATCGGAATTAGTTGTATCGCTTTTGCCTTGCGATTCGCGGAGTATTTGACTATATCGTCAATGAATCGAACGCCCGATGCGGACGCAGTGTGCAAGTCGACATGGCGGTATACTTTCTGGTGTTTCAACTCTCTCTCGAAGTCGGGCATTTCCAGGCTCTGAAAAATTGCATCGCTGACCATTATCAACGTTCCAGAGATTCACTAGCAAAGCACCCGTTAAGTTTTTTGCGGCTCCTGTGAACTCGCTCAAGATGAGAACACCATTTTGCTCTGTTTCACATATGATGTACACATGACTCACAAGATGCATTCCGTCTCGAAGCGATGTGATTGTAGAACAGCTCCACTGGAAAAGAGGGGTGGTCTGTTTAGTTCTTGAATGAGCTCTCAAACCAAATTTTCATACGCATCCGATAGCGAGGCGCGGCACCATATCATGGATCATTGCCTCCGCACTTCATGGGTCAAGATTGTCGAATCTGTAGGTCATCGACATAAATGCAGAGTAGATTGATCTACATAATGACTCCAAGGAGTTATCCACTCTTTCAAACCGTGAATTTCACAGTTTCACAAAAATTACACACTTTGCTGCAGTGGGCAAAGAATAAATATACTCTCCAGAATTAGCGACCTGTGTCTAAAAGCCATAAATAGGCTTAAATTCGGCTTAGGCAATATTCCAACGCAGTTCTTTTTAAGAAGGAAAAATCTTTTTAATAACCAATCACTGTTTAAACGGGTTGTCATAGAGAGCGATTGCGATGAATAGCGGACATCATATTCATGAAATTACTCTCGCTCCGTAATGGATCGGCCGCGTCCTAATGCAGCAAATCACTACGCCTAGTATGTCAGCGTCTGAGGAATACCCTGCCAAAGGGGCATGTCTACCATAAGTAGACCCAAGAACTATTAGTCGAGCATTCCCGCCATGACATCGTGGTCACTGTCCAAATCATGTTCTATATCTTCTGTTCCTCTTTTCGAATCATTGGTGCTACTTGCCATGGCGTTCTCGCTGCTGTATATGTCTCGGGGTACATTAATATTCAAGCTGGCGAACATATCTTTGGACATTTCCAAAGTCGCGCCGATAATTTTCTTCTTCTCTGATCTTCCAGGTAACATGTCCCGCAGTGTGATTTCGGGTATGGTAAATGGGCTGTGGTTTCCTACACCCTCCAAATCATTCCGCAGCCGCTCCGTTCTCCTTTCAGTTGTGACTTCCCCACTGACAGCCGTGGCCTCATAATAAGTAGGCGTACCTGAACAATTGCGGTTCATTTGAACCGAGAACAATTGCCTTAAAAGCGGGCAATTCGATAGACGGTTCGAAGCATAGACGAATGGGATCCGATGGCCATTTCTTCCGCGTAATGAAAATAAACACAAACGAAGCGGAGAGTTACTCGCAAGATGTTAATATTGCGCGTCATCTCTCGAACACGATTGTCGCCATTCGTACCAGCAGTGACGTTGACTGGGTAGGTCGCCTGTATCACAAAGTCTTTGCTTCCCGGTATAAGATCAGCCAGAAGCTTTCGATTAGTGAGAGACGTGGGTGTATCCCAGCCTACACTAGTATCAGGGATTTCAGAGATGGGAATGGACTTAGCATCGCTGTGCAGAGACCGCAAGGTAGGTGAAGAGTGTAAGACATGGAAGGAAAGATAATCTCTTCAGTCAACAAGTAGGAAGAGGCCGCTCTGGAACATTTTAACCTTCGAACGATCACGAGAAATTCTCAGGCAGTCGTTGATTATTGTGACGATCCTTTTGCCAAAGAAGAGAAGCTTGCCTCTATTTGGGGACAATGGATCCGAGGGTAACTCGACCTTCACACACTCATGATGCATTCGCGCATTATCCATCGTTTTGCTTGTCCAACACGCCTGGCTGCAGCCACGCAGGCTTTGTAGAGACACAAAAGTCCATTCCATCGCGATTGACATCCGTCTCATGAAAGACTTCAGAGGTTGTAAACGCTGCTGCATATGTTCTGATACTTTCGTCGGAGAGCGTTCTTGCGTTCCTTACCGCCCGTTTCGCTGCACTGAAGCGGAAACTTGCATGTTTCTTTCCCAGTCCTCGTTTGAGTTCGGACCGTTAGGATTCCACGCTGTGAATGGATCCGAACTTTTCGGAAGAGAAGGCCGCAAATGTCTCCTCACAGGCGCGGACAAATTCGATGTGGGAGGCTGCGCGGTAAGGTCCGATCATCCAGCCTCGTTATGAGAGGCTTCTAGTCTTCGACGCTTCTCGACGCCAGGAATACGGCCCTGTGCTGAAAGTCTTTTTTCTGTACAGACGCCGTAGGGCTCCGACGCATCTTTTTTCCATTCTTTGCGGAGCGTTGGATGGTGGAGGAGCAACGACTTTAACAGCAGGTTCCACACACTCTTTTCTAAATCTTAGACGGGAGGAATAGCGCCGTGTCCTCGGTGCAATGTCAGCTGTGGGTGAAGTCCTTGAAACAAAAACAGGAACATAAGTGGTTGTTGAATCTTGAGCCCCCTTCGAACTTGGAGGTTATGGTAATTGAAGGGAAGCAGGTGCGGTAGTGTGGCGAGATGCGCGCGTTGTTGAAGGGGGCGGAGACGGGGGCGACGTCGTTTCAGTAGATTGCAAAGAACGTTTTTGTAAGTGAGAGGACGACGGAGGTCGCGATGAAACCAGTTTTGAAGGAAGTGGAGAAGCTGGAGGAGAACAGGCTGGGTGCGTGGTAGCTGGGAGGGGGTGGTGAAGAACTTTGTGATTGCTGGGCGGGCTTAGACGAGGAAGGCGAAGTGTTTTATTGGGAGGTGGGGTGGGTCTTCGAAATTGCAGTGAAGTTTTGGAAATCACTCTGCGTAAACATCCGAACGGCACGTCTGAAAGGGGACCCCATCAAGACTTGAAGCGCGGCAAACTGGACCTGCGACTGTTTCTGTTTGGGCTGGGAACGCTTTCGAAGGTCGTTCCACTTGTTTCGCGGGAAAGAGACAGTGAAGCTTTCGGAAGCATATATGAGTGAATAGCAAAAAAGAGCTTACATATTCGTACAAGCGCAGAACGCTTTTTTGTTTGAGCGAAAATAAATCTGGGCGAGCTTGTTCTGATGCCAACTCCTACAGCTACAGGTGTGGTACCGAGATCATATAAATTTCGAAACAAGTTTTGAAACAATTTTTGTAGATATTGAAATTGACATCAGCGATAAGATGATGCGGATAGGGGCATGGGATTGGCAGAATGTGTTGTCAATGACAAGATTTTTGGGACGAGAAACCATTAGCAATGATGAAAAGCCCGCCGAAATGCAGTCTCGGGTACCTGGGATACTCATTGAGGTCCTGTGGGACATCGAAACAATTAAAGGGGAAGGACGGGGGCGTGGTGAGAGAACGATTGAATCTGTTTGGTGGCGAGCGGAGTTGGTGAGCAAGGAAGTGGTCGCCGGAAAAGTGAAGGCAAAACTGAAGTATGTTGCACGTGAGGGGTTCGATGAACAGCACGGGGATGTATGGATTCTTCAGGATTATATTCGCTTAGTGGAAGATTACACCACTCAGTTGCGGTGGCGCTTTTACGAGTGCTCAGGACAGGTTAGCTATGACACACATGGCGAACATATCATTCTTCAGAGCGGGAATGATGCTTGTAATGGGGAGGCGGAAGAAAACTCACGAATTTATAGCGTAAAGGGGAAAGTTGCTACGCTTTTATCTCGAGTTGAAGAAATAGAGCGCATGGTTGTGGGCCAGGTTCAATTCTTTTCTCGGATCGGGTCCGGATCAACAGCAGAACGGCAATGTGCACGTCTCCTAAATAATTTGACACAGAAAACATTGGTACTCATCCAAAAGCCGGTGTCTAACTTTAGACCGCGACAAAGCGACACAGAGGAGGACTCGCATTTCGAAGAAAGCTCCACGGGAAGCATTCGCTCTGAGGTAGACTGTACATTGGAGGAGTATGAGAACTTGGCCCGCGCTGTTAATTCCTTGCCTGGTACTGTTCAGTTCAAGCCATCGATCCAAGAAACGCAGTGTCTTGCTGCTTGCATCCAGCTCGCGGAGATAACTTTCCCCTCATGCAAAGAGTTGTGCCCAATTATGGGCATAAAATCTGTCGCGGATATGAAAACTTTTGTGCGACGTAGGAAAGGAGGAGGAAAAGAAGGAACGGTGCATGAAGCAATTCGTCTTCTGGGGCTGTATATCGCGGATGAAATCGATGAGAATTCAACGGCGGCGATGTTGGTTGGAAAATGTGTGCCATACGTGCGTCGCTATGGGACTGTGGATGCCCTTGTCCGAATGAGCCGAGAGTTCGATCTGCGAAGCATGTCATACACTCACCCTCTCTCAAAATCATCGCTGCAAGCAGTTGATCTTGTAAGGAATGTGTTCGCGGCGAGGCTTTCAGCCACACCAAGCGAGGTTTCCGAGGTGCAAGCTGTAGAGACTGTTTTCTCACAGCTGAAAACTTTCTCGATGCGGTGGCGTTCCGTGCTCCAGCCATACAGTCGAGCCTGGAGCAGGGCTACATGTGTTTCTGAACACGTGTGCGGGTCTCTCGAAGTAGAACTCCCGTACTTCATTATAAGAGGCTTTGAGGCTGTGTCCGAGGTCAGCTCTTTTGTGACAGATGAGTACTTGACGCACGTCTTTGGTACAAAAGGTCAAGCAGAAATTAATATCTAGTCATGTACCTCGTTATAGTCACGTCTACAAAATGTGACAGCCACAGAGACTTCATAGCGTTGTCGGACACATCCGTGCAAACCTGATAAACAATGCAGTAAAACCATTCTTTTGCAGAAATAAGCCCCTTCGTCCCGGGTGACGAATATTTTTTAGCAACGCGCGAGGCTGCAACATGCTTAAATTTCCATCTAAGGCCATGCTGCAGATTGGCACCAGCGTCCTGCAATGAACCAGATATCTGAATGAGAGCGTACTAGGTTAGGAGGTGTACACAGGACTGCAAATCGGCGACGCATGAACTGTACACACGGGTTAGGTGTTGGGTTTTGCGTTGAATTTGTGATGTGATGAGTTTGTTCTGATGGAAAAACGTGCGTTATCCCACCTTGTCAAAGGTTCTGACAAGTTTCTGCTTAACAGCTCTCTGCCCTGTGCACCATGGACATCATCAAATGTTACAGAAATTTTGACTCACAGCCCTGGCACAACTGCGCATTTTTGACGCGTTAATTTTGTGATTGCAAGTCATTTCCTTGCTTTTAAACAATATTTGGAATGTTCATAAACGAAACTTCTTTTGTTTCAGAAAAAGTGACGATGTACCGTTCATAGACAACATTGAGAATGTTTCTTAGGTCTAAATGTATTGCCGCCGTACATACAACAGTACTGTTACTATTTCAATCTAATTACTGTCCTTGGACAATAATATTAATGTTTTCCGTGTCAACAACATTGCTTTTGGACAACGTTTCTTAATTTCTTTAAAACTATCGTACAAAAACAATACTTTTTATTGTTTTCCGCGGTTTTGCCGACGCCGTGACCTTGATGGGCGGCATGCGGCGAGGATTTGGAGAACACGTACTTTTGGGGCCGACATCATACCTATTTCCGTATAGCTCGGGTAGCGGGGCTACCATACCTCCAAGTTTTGGAGAATTTAGAAAGGACCAGTTCTACCCACAGGGTGTGAATATTCTTGTAGGTTCCCTGTTCGATGGAAGCAGTGGTACTGGTAGGACCGTTTCGGATACAGTAGGATCTGGGGGCCAGGGGCAGGGATTTTGTATGTTAGAAACGAAAGGGTTTGATGCAGAGCCGGAACTGTATCCATATCAACTAGGAAAAATCGAGCAACATGGAGCAGGGCCCTCCTCGATAGCGTAGTGTACAAGTTGAGAAAACGTCCAACTTATGGGCAAGGTACGACTGGAAGTGTATGGGGAGCACAGCGGAGCGAGTGCTGACGATTCCGAGTGCATAGGGAAAGTAAGACGGCGAAAAAGGTTGAAGAGAAAACGACAAGTTTGAAAGAAAAAAAGAAGGTACACCGATAACAGGATTTATGGGCTAGACTAATTTACAGGCCTATTTTCGGCACCTTGGAACATAAATTAGCATGGCCTACTCCTATTTGGGTACCCCACTTTATACAGTCCGGGGTAAATGGATTGGCCCATATTTCGGCAAAAGTCACCGAACTGATACTGTGGGACATCGCCCTGTCTTTAAATAAATTTAATCCATGTCGAACTGATATTAATGTAGGCCATCCTAGTTAGGTACTATGCATTTTCTCCACTAATTTTTCCCGCAGACTAAATCCCGTTACCGGGTGTATTTGATGGACGGGGAGGAGGGAGTGGGGGATGGCGGAGTAGTTTAATAAGGAAAACATAAGGGGTGAGGGTAGGGTGTGTCCTAGGGGAGGGACGAGAGTGAGGGGAGGTAGCAGTACAGTATATGGGGACGCGGAGGCGAGGTACTGTACCATGACCACGCACAAAAACGTTAAAACTGGGTTTCGTGAGCGTCTTCTCCCACACTGACTGACTCTTTTCTTTGCCTTCGCAAATATTTAGACTACGTCACGCACAAACCAGAAATCGCAGCGCCGTTACATACGCCGTCACATCCCGCAATGCATATGTATCACGTGCACAATTACTTTTGGCTTTCTCCCCCGCCTTCTAATTTTATTTTATATTTACAGACACTCTTTCTTTCTCTGCTCCCCTCATCTCTTCACCCCCGCTTCCTCTAGGCAGCATCTGCCCCCTTCCGGGTCATTTCTCCTCTATCCCTTGCCATACTTCAAAACACCCTGTCCTCCGTCTTCGTCTCCCTGACGAGCCGATGTCTAAACCGATCTCCTGCAAACGTCGGAATCGGCATTGGCGGTGGCGGCCTCGTCATTAACGACGTCGAGCACCGCGCAGACGTTCTCAACGCTGCTGCCCTTTCCATCAGTTTTCACGAGGGGTGCAGTGCAGTGGTCGTCTTAAAATCAACGTACCCAGGTAGGCTTTGTCCTATGCTCCGTTCAAAAAGAATAGGAAGAGAATGCGCGCCTCATCCCCACTCCGAAGCAATCGTTTTATTCGATTAATAATTTGTCAACTTCATGGCTGCCTAACTGCTTTTCTGGTTCTTTTTTTGCGAACTATGCTAGCACTGTGTGCATATGGAGCAATTTGTTGTAGTAGATTTACGAGACTTCTATGGCGATCTCTTGGGATGGACAACTGTTGCTACACAGACAAGGCTTCCCGTCCCAAAATGTCGATTTCAACTTACGAGCACCGTAGCTCTGTCGTGATGATAAGCTCGGTATCAAACATGTGAATGTAAGTAACGATGATTTGAATGGCATCCTGGAGATTCTTGCAAGTTTTGTTAATGAAGCAATGTTCAAGTGCTGAAGTTATGCAAGGCGATTCTAGTCAAGAGGATTTAAACGTCCAAAGTCAAGTGAATTTTGCCCGTCAAAACCTGTAGTAAAGTTGATGCATTTCGACAAACCGAAGACTTTGAACCGATCGATACTCACTAACGATTTCGTCGTCGTTTCTTGGCCCCTAACGTTGCACGAACCTTCCTTTTCCTGGAATTTAAAGCACGAATTTGAGCTTCGATATCTTCAAGATTGTCATCTGAGCCGACAGAATCGTGTGACGTGTCGGCTGAGTGCTCAGAGCTGCCGGGCTCGAAGGTAAGGACCGTGCGCCTACTTTTTGTTCCCGGGTTTTCAGGAGTAGCCGTAGGAAGCATGTCTGAGTGCGACGTGACCATTACCTGTTTGTTACTTTTCTGTGATGTGCCGTTGCGACGCAGGCTTGGCAAGAACGGCGCGGGTTAGGGACGTGCTGTTGATGCGAGAGCTTGACTTCCAGTTGACAGAAGGGAGCTGTGTAGATAGGGCGTGGTTTACTTCTGCTATTCCTTGTCAGAGCACAATTCGAGATCTTTTCACTTTTTTCATCTGTGATTCAGTGATTTGCGATCTTTGAGCGTTTTTTCCGTTCCGATTTATGCCAGTCAAAGCTGATCGAATGAGAGATGAAGCAGCATTTGGATGGACGGAGATTGGTGGAATGGGTTCAGAATATGGATACCTGGTGTGAAGAGGTGGTACGGGGACTGCAAAAGCTGGAGTTCCATCTTCAAGATTCGCATCAGGAACAATTTAAGCTGCTGTACCTGTAAGTAGCGATCTTTTTTTGAATCGCTCGGGACTTCTGCAGTGCTCCCTCTAGGCACCTTCTTGCCGGAGCGTCATGAAGTATTCATCTTTTGTTCTATTAGCTTACGGACTGCCCATTTTCTTTTCGCTTGGTTGAAGACGCGCCACATGCGTTCAGGACGTGAGGAAAAATGGAAAACAATATTTTCTATCTGCTGAGATAGCTGGGGGTTATGTAGATTGTTTTGACATTCGTGAAGCTGCTTCTTCTCATAATAATTGAGAATATTGGCTCGGAGCACGTCCCTGACAGACCTTTTTGCTGCCTTGTTTCTCTGTAAGTTTGTCAAGGAATCGTCGAACCAAAAGGTACTGAATTGCAACATCGTTTCCATATTTGCGATTGTGATCAGCAATATATTCTCCCAACTTCTGACAAACGTTGATGTATCTATTGGTGTCCCTGATCTTGTTGCCGGTAGGCATACTGTTTGTGCAACTCATATTCCGCTTCGAGCGCTCTATGATTGCTTCCCGGATTGGATCGGGCCCTTTATAGAGGCATGAAGCGGCATTGTCAAGGTGGTATTTTGCATTGGTGAGATGACTTGATGGTACGGCAACATGGGAAGGCCCTGATGCAACATCGGTGATGGTGATGTGATAAATGTCTGTATGGTTTGCGCCGGTGAGGCTGTTGGCGGCATGTGAGTCGACGTCAGATTGGTCTGCACAGGAAGAGGCGCTAGGAGGGGCGGGAGTAAGCGATGGGATAAATTTGCTTTGGGAACATGATCCCCGGTGGCAGCCGAAATCAGCATGACTCATATGCTTTTGGTCACACTCTTGGGCACCACTGTTCGTCGAGAGTTTCGACTTCGACTTCTTGGAAGCGGGGATTGGACTCCAAATCGTTTGAGGTACAACTAATATCTGAGCTTCACCTTCAAGCGTTTATGGTTTTGTGATCTTCATGCTCCAGCCACCACAGACTTTTACGCAACTTTTTCTGGCTTGGATATGTTTCGTTTCGCTCTTATGGACCACTAATCTAATTTTGCGATGCTCTACCTCCTGGTACATGACCATGTACTTCGCTATGATTTCGATCATTGTTAAAGGGCTTCATTGCACGTTACTGAATTTCGATCTACTTGGGATGATCTGGAGATATATCTGTCTAGCAGAGTATCGATGTGCCTGCCGGCCTCCAGGAAAATCTGTGTGCAAAAGTAGATGCCCAACACCTTGAACGAGATTTTCTTCGTGGTCTGGATTCCGATCTTCTCGAAGGGTATTCAACATTTTCTTTCCCACCTCTGCCAGGGCGACAGGCGTCTGAAATATGCCTGGAGAAGAGAAACCCACAAGAGAGTATCATCGATTCCAATGTTGTCGAAAACCGATCCGTGAATGCCGACGAGATTTCATCCACGGCAGATGTTCGAGGAACGACGGAAGATATGTCTCATGCTGAGTACCAGCACAGTAATCAGAGATGTATAATGCAAAGCTGTCGGTATATAGGAGGCGACGGATACCAAGATATGCCATGGAGCGTTTCTGCAGCCGGAAAGTTCAGACATGGCGCTAGGATGAGGTTCATTGATTAGGCATCAAAACGAAAGGATTGGGTGGAGACCTATGTAGAATTTGGAGTGATTGCGTCCCTCATGAAGAAAATTTTGTTGAACCTTGGCGATTCGATCTCATCCATAGCAGTGAAACGTAATTTGCTGAAGTATTCCGGGTTTGAAAGTGACAAGTACCGTTGTTGTCGGACGCACATGCTCCTCCATGCAGTGAGGGACCAAAGACCATCGTCTTTGACAAAGTCTTGTGGAATATGCGAGCAGCTTGGGAGGGATCCTGATTACTGTACATTCGAATATCTTTGCCTTCTACCAAGATTGCGCTTATGGGTCATGAATCGCCAAACATGTCAATATCTTTACGATTACAGAAACAACAAAATTCAGGAAAGGGATGACTTGATGACGAGCGGTGGTCTTTCCTGATGTTATGAAGATTTTTTGACGGGAACTTCTACCACGAGTTCATAGAAAGTTTCGAAGGGGAAGAAGCTACAATGTATGATATCTTCATCTCAATGTCATGCGAAGGATTCCAGACTTTTGAGAACAAAGCGTACGATTGCTGGCCAATTATCGCGCTGGTTCACAACATTCCGCCGAATATGCGCTTCCTGTTGAAGAACGTACTGCCTTTAGGATTTGTGAAGGGACCTGCCGAGCCTGTCCGACTGGAAACATTTTTCATTCCCTTCGTGAAGGAAATGATCGAAATCAACAGAGACGGTGGAACTTCCTTGATGTTCTTCGACGACCATGTTCGAAAAGTTCGCGTTCATTGTCTTTAGGGTATTGGTGATAGCCCGGCTGCCTCCAAAAAGATTGGTTTAATGGGTTCGAATGGTAAGTCGCCATGCCGTGATGGTGAAATTCAGGGGATTTGGGCAGCTACTTCGAGACACTACTATTTCCCATCTCAAATTAAGAGGGAGCGAGGTGAGCTTATTCGTCAATACAATATTGACGAGTTGCCACATAGAAAACCGACGAAAATCAATCATATTCTGTGTATGCTGGAAGGAAGTTATGGTTTCACACCAACTCAACGGAACGATATTTCGAGAAAGACCGGTATCAAACGGAAAATTGTACTCCACGAGTTACCCACTTTTCGCTTGGTTGCCTCTTTCCCAGTAGTTGTAATGCATATGTTCATGAACATTTCAAAAGATTTGATGGAACCATGGAAAGGTCAGAACGTTCACTTGAATTGTCATGATATCGTTGATGAATTTGTCATCGGTAAGCAGCAATGGAGCGATATCGATCAAGAAATAGCAGGCATCGGTCGAGGAACATCATTAAGCGCCTTCGGACCACCTCCACGCTCCTTGCAACTGTACAAGAGTTGGAAGGCAGCTAACTGTAAAGAATTCTTTGGTAGTTTCGGGCTGGTGGTATTAGATGGTTACCTTCGCCCAAGGTACATGAAGGGTGTAGTATAATCACCCCCAACGACGAGGGGGGTGAGTACTGACAGTTCGGAAAGACCCCGATCGGCGGGAAGATAGAAGAAGCACGGCGCACCCACGGCACCGAGCACGGGCTCGAGGTAGCGGTGCTAGAGCGGTATCGGGGAGGACGCGCGCACGCGCGAGCGGTTCTACGCCTCGACGCCCCGGAGCGGTACTGGGTGACGGTCCAGTACCGACGGGCGAAGGCGGAGCCGGCTCGTGGGCGTGCTACGCGCGTTCTCAACCCGCGCGCGGTGCGACTCCTAGGTCAAACGGACGGAAGTACCTAAAAGTAAGCGGGCGGACCAAGGTGGAGGATTCTTGACAAGTCCGTGCTTGTCGTCCTCCACCGCTGGCGGTCCGCTCATATTTAATGTACATTGTAGTCTATCATAACTCTACAGTAGTGCCGGTCTACCGACACTGCACGCTGTCAGCCGGCGGGGCCGACAGTCCACGTGTAGTACGCGTCCCGTACACGTGGAGGACACGTGTGTGCGCGTATGGCTGTAAGGCTCGTTGCCTTACTGTCCCTGATCCAATCCTAATCTAATTTCCGTTTGGGGTTATACCACAAAGGGGTTGAGACTGTTGGCATCGATGATTGAAATCAGTCGGCGGCCATCGTTGATGGAGGAAGACGTTGAAAAGATTCACTGCTGCTGTAAGGAATTTGTGAAGCACTTCGAAAAAAATTATTTTTGTTTCGAAGAGGAAAGGCTCGGCCTTTGCAAGTCCATATTCCATGCGGTCCTACATCTGGCAGATACCGTGAAGAATTGTGGTCCACTGGAAAGTTGTAATCAGTTCTGGGTTGAAAGGTTTGCAGGATATGCAAAAGGAAGGCTCAACGCCACAAAGCTTGCTGCTGAAGCATTTACAGAAAACGCAAAGTTTGCAGAATCATACAAAATGCTTTATGGGAAACATTTTGTTTTGTCTGATGATGACAATGAGCGCTTTGTCTAATTTGGAGATCGTGATGCGCTTAAACCGCTTCCTCCAAAAAGATATTGAGTTTTTCTGTGATCCTTTTCATACCCGCATGAGGACAAGGAAACTTTTACAAATGTACATTGAGAGGTATACGGAGTGCAATGTGCAGGATTCGGCGAAGGCCGTGGAGGGAACTGATTTATTGTGTTTTGGGAGACTTCGGGTGCCGTGCGGGGAGAGCGAGGAAGTTTTTGGCGCGTGTAAAGCTCGGAGACATCGGGAACCTTTGTCAAAGGGCGACCACTATGTAGCAGCTCAATTTTCGTCAATAGATGGTGGTGAAATTCGGCCCGTCTACTATGGGTGGGTGCTTAAGATTTTGGTTTATCTTTTCCAAACATTGTCATGGGAAGACGCTCGAGATATTCTTTTGGTTGATTGGGCTCAGGGACTGAGGGTGACCAGTAACGACCAGGTTATGTGTGTTGCACCCATTGAAAGGACATTCAAGAGAGCAACAGTGGAGGACGCCTCTGTCATACTCAATCAGATTGTCGTAGTGCAGCACCGGGATCCATTATCACAAACGATCAAGACGTATTTCTTGGACCCGCAATGTGATGCACACGGCCTTCTTGACCCGTACGCATGCTCGCCAGACGGCGTTAACCGTACCTTGCAAGCAGTTAAATAACGATGCATAGTAAACTGGACGTGAGTACGAACGAGGTGGGTATTGTCACAACCAGTTAACAATTATAGCTTTACAGTACTAAAAATGACAATTATTGCATTGCTGTTCATTTGCGAAGGGCGAAAGTGAGCCTTTCAAAGAACCGGGCTAGAGGCATCCAGAGCGACACTCTCTTCAAAAGACAAATTACATCCACTGGTTCGAGACTGGTTCGTTTGGAGCACTTCAGGAACATTAGTCTCACTAGTGGAGGTTTCTAACGGCATCAGCGAAGGACATTTGGAGCATTTCTGCTAATAGGCAAACGGGTATATGAATCAGCTTTATCAGCGCTTATGCTTCACTCTTCCTCCATTGAAATACCTCAAATCCTCCATGTAGCGTCCAATCATCCGCCCTTTCACCTCCCTCAATCATCCATTGATGCTCCTTCTGACAAAAATAGTTGATTTCCTAGTGCTCCACTAATGCTCCACTAGTACTCCCAGGTGTTTACTAGGGCGGGATGGTTGCCACATCTTCCAATCTTCTGCTATTTCCATCATCTGCACCAAGAACGTTTTTGATATGAGCTTCCCTACCTCTTTCCATTAAAGCCGTAGACTCTCTCGATGGGTTGAAGTACATTTCTTTCCCCTTTAAGTCACGAGCAACTTCTGTACACAGATTCTCCGAATTTGTGCCAGACTTTGCAGTAGACCCAGCACTCCTGTTTTTCGTTTTCTCCGTGGGGTAGAAGTCCCCACAGACCTAGACGATATCTTCCGACGGGCTCCTTAGTCCTTCGAGGCTGTTGCCGCTTGCTTGTACCCAGCCTTTCTACTCACAGTACTGCGTCGAATGTTTCGCGGAGCCATCAGAACGGGTTGCATGTAGTGCAATACAGGGGTCTACAGGGGGGAAAGAAAGGAAAAAAATTGAAGATGACAAATAGTCCAGGTTGGGGGACACACGTGTGAATATTTGCACAGTTTTAATTTTTTTATTTAATTTTATTTAGTTAATTAGTACCATTAATTTAGCTGACAGTGGATTAGATTTAGGATCTAGCGCCGCGAGCTACTGTAGTGACTCCGGCCGGCGATATAGACCCAAGCCATTGGACACCAAGTCAGTAAAAATAACCCGAGTTGCCAGAGTTGAATAACACCTAGGTCGAAGTCCGTCTTGTATAAGACATTCCCTTCTACTCTAGCTTACGTTATCCTTTGCGCTCGAGGGTCCCCTTTCTCCTGATCCATCTACTTTTCTATTTCTACCAATATCACTATTTCCCTCATCTTGTGTTAGTACCATCGGTATTGGTTGCGACCAAACCGGTGTTGGTGTCTTTGCTATTGGGCCACATGTTCGTGTAGGGTCGGTAGTTTGTCCTAGTTCTAACGGATACTGTTGCGACGACGTCTCCTTCGACGGGCTTACCGTGTGTATAAGTCAGTGTTGGTGGCATCGGCTACGGTTGCGACCGAGTTGGTGTTGGCGTCTTTTCCAGCGGGCGACACGTTGGTGTAGCCCTGCTACTGTGAACTCGTCCCGTCGGGCTGCGTTGCGACGCCCCCGTCGAAGACCTTGTCGCATGTATAAGGTGTTGAAGACGCTCGTCGAGCATTGGCCTTAAAACCCAGTGGATCGGGTTAACTTACGTAGAGACCCCCCACACTCGTAGAGCAACGATCTTCACAAGTCTCCACCACACCGGTCCCGGGCCGGGCCCCTTTCTTCGACCCCCCTCAGTGATATGAGCTACCACGAGCCGCAAGCCTTTGTAAAGGGGGAACGGCGAACCGGACACTCCGAAGCGCAGTGCCTCCGGCAGTTGTTGTTTTTGCTGTTGTTGTTGTGTTGGACCGTTGAACCGTGATCTCTACCTGACAGGGGCATTGCACTACATAAGTGGTCTCCCGACCTAGAATCGGTCAGAAGACCCGACCTAGAATCAGACTACAAAAGTGGTAGAATTTGTCTACGCATTCTGGTAATGGTTTTTTGTTGTTAGGTTAGGTTTGTTTCATTGTGACGAACTATGCCTACAGGCGCACCTGGGGACGTCGGTCCCTGGGCGAGCAGAGGTGGGCCGGCACGGGCGTCGAAGATCCCGCGGGAACCCCGCACCTGAAGCCAAGCCAATACGGCTGGTACAAACTGGCCGTGAGATAGGCTAGCATTGGGAAACTTTGCAATGCAGGAGCCTGCAACTCGTTCGAGTAAACATGGATTTACTTCCGAGCTGGTTGACCACGAAAGTTGCGATACCCACCATATCATTTCAACGTGTACAGAAAGCGCTTTGTTCCTGGGTATAAATCACTCGATTATAGTTTCAAACTCACAAGACTCTGAGGGTTAGTCAACTACCTGGTGATTGCCATCTTCGTTGTAGGAGAATTTGCAGCAGATTAAATACGTCGCATATTAGTCCGTTCTGATTTTGGGAAAGGGCCTTCGTTCTTAAGCCTACATTTTCCAGAGCGAATGTTTCAATGTTTTTGTTCTGTAAGTAGATATCGGGCAGGTACCAGTTCCTCGCCTCAGTGCCTCTGAACTCTTCTTCATAGACGCCCTGTGTCTGACCGCGCAGGACAGATTGTCAATAGGGAGGCATATATGTAGAGGTACAGTCGAAGACGAGTAAATGATGAGGGTATCAGACCCGGTGGCCACAAAGGTTATAGGCTCCTTGTACGCAATCCCGCGCTGGTGCTCCAGCGACCACCACCAACGAACTACCTCAACATGAACCGATCCCTCATCGCCCGTAGGACAATGGCCGGCCACACACGAAACACAACAATCAAAACAGAACTGCTCACCTACAAAACACCCACACGCACCAACCCCACAATGGGACGAAGAAAAGACGTACCAATACTCAACCTTGACAAATGTAGTGCAATGCGCCTACAAAGCAGAGAACGAGGTCTGATGGTCCAGCACAACAACAAAAACGACAAAAACAGGAACTGCCGACGGCACAGCGCTACAGAGTGTCCGACTCTCCCATTCCCCTTTAAATGGGCTCGCAGCTCGTGGTAGCTTTGAACCCAACGGGACGGCAAAAAAGAAAGGGACCCGGCCCGGGATCAGTGTGGTTGAGACTTGCGAAGATGAGTGCTCAACGAGTGTGGGTGGGCGTCTACGTAGAGTACCCGGTTCCACTAGGTTTTAAGGCCAATGCTTGATGAGCGTCTTTAACACCTTGAATACGCGACAAGGTCTCCAAACTCTCTTGCAGGTGATTTTACTACTCGCGAACTACAACATAGTTCAAAAGCATCCCCTGCAATGAAATATTGACGAACTGGTGCACATTTTAAATTTATGGATCAGTATACTGGATCCGTAAGTTGAATGCTATGGATATGACATGTGTGTTCGACACGTTTAGTAGCAGAAAACAGTACGGTATCGAGTTACAGACAGTATGAAATGATATCAAGAATCTAATCGAATATGTGCGGTGGAATTATTTCTGTTTTGTAGCGTCTATAGCTCAAGTCCCTAATATGCTACGTAGAGAGTTTTTACCGGCACAAACGACTAGTATTATTCGGTTGCGGATAGACGGAAGGTCCTTGCCTCAGCCAATAAAAATTTCGCGTCGTTTAGTGAGCTGGCAAGGCATGTGTTCAGAAGAAAAATCCGGAAAGATGCATTGTCCGCAAGAAGTAGCTCGATTGTATCAGAGATCCCGGTTCATCTCAGAATCATTGCATGATTCAAACGGCAACGCCGCTGTTCTATCCTTTAATGGTCGACTTTGTGAGAGAGTATTGGGCCGGCACGACACTAGAGCATCTGGGTCTACCGAAGGTCTGTAGAGCAACCGGGGGAAGCCGTAACCTACGTCGGTTTACGGATAAAGCCGTATATTGGAGTATGGGGGAGGTAAGGATGGTGCTGAGACGCCAGTGCTCATGGACTGGGCAGTTCCCAGTGCGAGTAGAAAGGTAGTCGGCGACAAGATGCAGGCCTCGTTGTGTCCCGGGGCCAGATGCCCCGTAGATGTCCCATGCCAGCGGGTGCAGCTGGACGGTGGTAGTGGGGGAGCAAACATCCACATAAGTATTGTGTTTCTCGCGCTCTTCTTGCGCGATCTTTTGAGCCGAAGTTCGTGACCGCCATCCACTGTTGCGTGAATGGGGGCTGAGTATAGTGACATCAAAGGCATGTGGACTGGGAGCGAAACTGGGGTCGTCCGCATAGACAACAATCCTACTGTCTTCCGCTTGTGGTTTGTCTCGGTCCTGGGGTACCCGCCATTCAGGGATGGCGTTAACAGTGTTCGGGTAGGGGGATAAGAAGCTCAGAAGGCGGTTGCGCAATAGATTATGGCGGCGTGTAGAGCCATCATCAAAAGAACAGACAGTTACGTGGTGGCCATATGAATACAGGGCCGGAATAGGGCGTGTGCGGAGAGGTAGATGGTGCTCTGTTTTGCGTTGTTGGCTGGAAGTGCACTAGGGGCAAGGATCAGTGACTTTGAAAATGGAAATGCCCGGTCGGAGCTCTATCATCGTTATCCATATCTCGGGAGCAATGCCTGTGCCGCTGTCATAGTTTGGCACGGCCATGAAGGGTCGTGCGGCGGTAGAAGATGCCAGGGATTGAAACCGGACGCGATCGCGAATGCCCAATTCCGTGCTATCACTATTCGACAGTTGGAGGTCTGGTAAATGTTGATCCATGACTTTCTGTGTTAATGTGTGCTATAGATGAGCAGGGACGACGAAGTTGGATTACAGTGCCTTCTCGAGTATTACATCAGTGCGGTATTCTCGCTCGAGGACAGTACGAGAATTCAGAGAGTTCAACGGGTGGCAGAGTAAAAGCACAAATTGGTCTCGCCGGGTTGCTGTCAGGTTTCCGACCAGCACCAGGGCAGATAGTATAGAACTGACATACGCTGCATGCATGATATCAGCTGTTAGCGTCAGTCACAGTCCGCCGACCTTGGTCGGGAGCTGCGCTTGGTTCCATGCCGCGTCGGTAAGTGCTCTGTGAGTATCCTCGAAGACCCTTCGCATTCCCAAGTCGTACTGAAAGCAGACTGAGGAGGTGACGTGTGGCGGGGTGCATCGGAGGGCATAGGTCATTCGGCTAGCACTAGCTGTGCGGCGAAGGAGGTGATAGCTGAGTTGCGGATCATGCAGTTCGCGGATGCGATCCCACATAAGGTCAACGTGGTGCAGTTTGTCCTGCAACATGGACGTGCTGCCCTGCAGATCACCATTGGGAGCGCCCAGAATTTTGATAGCAGGATGTCGATTGACACTGCAGGGTAGCGGGCCAAGCTCACGGCCCCACCACCACCCCTCAGTCTTGAACATGTTAATAGTAAAACCACGCGGGGGACCTTCCATGCGTAGAAATTCGAGGACTGCAGCGACTCTGGAGCGAGGCAGAATAATGTTAACATCATCAGCGTACGCTGTCAGACCGCACAAGACAGTCTGTCCTTCAGGATAGACTTATAACTAGCGAGCGAGGACGAGTAAACGAGGAGGCATCGGTCTTCTGTTCACACAGGCTATGGGCACCTTTTGCTACCTTGCATAATTCAACCTTCCCCGCTTCACGGTCGCAACCCACCACGACAAGAACAAACCGATCTCTCCCCACGCGGAGGAGCCCCAGGCTAACCCCATCTGAGCCCCTCACTTACGTCCCTCCACCGACAAATCCTACCACATCAACACAAAACACGACAAACCGAACGACAAACTACACAACAAACTACACAACAAATCACACTACATCTCACATCACAAACAACACTCACCAGGACACACGCACCATGGAAAAACCCTCCGACATCCCCCGCCTCGATCCGACCAACTACGGGCCGTGGATCGTGGCCACCCGAGCAGCAGCACAAACGATGGCCGCCATCGAGCACATCATCAGCAACCCCACTCCCCCACAAGACCCTACCGATCTAACAACATTCAACCGCAACAAGAACTACCTACTCGGCAAGCTGATCACGTCCATACCAGCCCACATAGCCAACCTCATACTCAATCCCACAAGCGATCCAACTCCTTACGATCTCATACAGGCAGTCACTTCTCACTTGGACACAACCAACGCTTCAGACCACAAATACCTGAAGCAGCTAGCCGAGCAGACACACTTTCTACCCGATATGACTCTTGATCAGTATATCAAGGCCCATGAGCAGATCAGAACCAGAATGATCGCAGCACGGTTCCCAGAAATAGCCCACATCAAAACAACAGTAGAGTTCCTCATCGACGGCCTGCCGTTCAACCCTGCCACGGCCGCGATTGGCAGCCAACTCATTGCCCTGGACCCCAACGACACAAAAGACTTCGTGCACAAGTTAAATCGAATGGACCTCTACCGGCAAGCGGCACAACCACGCACCTCTCAAATGCACGGCGTCGCCGGAGGCTCAAAAATTTCAGAAATCCAGCCTCGGCCCCTCAACGCTACAACTGCTTCCCCCGCCGGAACCTCCCCGTACCATCTAATCCATGCAGATTCCACATGTCACGAGGTGTCTCCCACCCCCGGCACACCGACGCCGGGTGCAATCACGCAGCACACCCCCGCCACCGTACCCATCAACCCGTTCGCACCAAGCCTTACCAGACGGCACGGGCCGCTCAACGTCAAGACGATTACACAAGCGACCCGGATATGGAGCTGGACGACACAACCGATCATAGCCTGCACCATGACTACTGTACGTACATCCTCGACTCGGGCGCCCACCCAACACACATGGCCAACCTCGCCTCCATACAGACAGCACAACCCATACAACACAAAACAAAAACCGCCACTAACCAAATCGTAAAATGCACGCACGCCGGACAGACGACGATCAAGACGAATAAGGGACATGCACTGAAGATCCCCGCTGTTGTATCCCCAAACATAACAAGCAACCTCCTCTCGGTGCGATCCATCACTAAGGCCAGAGACAACGTCCTCTTCATGCCCAACGCTGCATACATATTCGACAAACACTCCCGTGGAACTATCCTAGGCACAGCCCCATGGGACCGCGCCATCCACGCGTATGCATGGAAGAGAACAAAGGACGCACAGGCAAGAGGCGCACGCATGATCCCCGCCCCGAAACACAGATCCAAAACACCCACGCCGTCGTCAAAACACAGTTCACAAACCCCTTCACAAACCCCCGCCACTCCGCGCCTCATCGCGACTCGAGCCTCTCCTCCCACTACCACAAAAAGGAAATCCATTAGTCCATTACCCGTATGCTCAATACCGGCACCCCCCATCCCACCGATCCCCTGTAAGGCCACAGATCAGATCTTACACCACTGGCATTTAAAGCTCAACCATGCCCCCCTACGCACAATTCAAGACATCGCCAAATCAAGGACGCTACACGGCCTTCCACTCGCTCTCGCCGCTGCCCAAAACCGACTGTCATGCTCCGCATGTGCACACGCAAAGCAACGACCGGCACGCCATTCTCCCACTCAACACCACTATGACACTGGCGACTATCTAAGTTCTGACACATGCGGCCCCATCCATCCTCCATCCAACCACAGCAACTACCATTTCCTAACGTACATAGATGCGGCTTCTAGATACGTCATACTGTATTTTATCAAATCCCGAAGCGAAGTAGGAATCATCATGCCGCAATTCTTCGCGCTGCCGAAGCAACGCAACCGCATTCCTCGAACCTACCGCACTGACAACGCACGCGAATTTAAATCCAACCACGCGCTGCACACCTACGCCTCCCTCGGTATCAAGTACGAGAATAACACCCCGCATCAGTCTCAGGAAAATTCTATTGCCGAGAGAATTAATCAAACTCTCATGAACGCCGCCAGAGCCAATCTCCACCACGCCAGCCTACTGGACGCCTATTGGGAGGACGCAGTACGCGATGAGGCTTATAAATACAACATCATACCCCATCGGGCCACCAGACAAGCCCCACACACACTATGGCACAAACAGAAAGCACAGCCGAAGCAGCTCCTCATCTTCGAACAATTAGGCACAATACCTATGTACGGCACAAAACGCAAACAAGACACACGCAGCCGAGCAGTACGATACATGTACTCCAACAGCCCCGACTCGATCACAGTGCAAGATACACACACAAACAAGTACCACATCACACGCACGCAGGACTTTCGTCCGTACACAAAACACATGACCCTACAGTGAACACCACAGCCGTCCTCCGCACTTCACCAGCAGCATCACGCGGAACCGGACTACAACTCACCACACCCGAACCCCGTACCAGACAAGAAGCCAGAACCTACCCTGACGCTGTCGAATGGGAACATGCACACGACACAGAGCTCCATAAGCTAGACGCGACAGAAACCATCAAATAGATACCAGACCGACAGATCCCCATACATGAGAAGCTCATACCACTCACAATGACATTCAGGTACATTCGGGATCACAACGGTACAGTAACCGACCGCAAGGCGCGCTGCGCAGCACGCGGGGACTGCATGACCCCGGGGACACATTAAGACCCCGAACAAGTCACCACGTACATGGCAGACAAGACTACAGTACGTCTACTCCTCTCCATCGCAGCTACGCACAATTGACCCCTAGAACACCTAGACATCAGCTCTGCCTGTCTCCACGAGAAATTCCCTCTAACGAAACAGGTCTACATCAAGCAGCACCCCCGGTTCAACGGCACTCTCAAACATCCATGCAAAGCAGGTCTACTCAGGCGCAATATCTATGGCACACCTCAGGCAGCACGTATTTACCACAACGGACTGTCCAAGCACCTAATCGCGCATGGTTACCATCTCACTCAGGCAGACCCCTGCCTCTTCTACAAAAAATCCGAATGCGGCCTTATTCTAGTCGCCATCAATATGGACGATTTCCTTTCAGCTGCAACTTCTCAAGAGCTACACGACGAGCTCCACGCCACTCTCACAGCCAAATACACCATCAAAAGTCTCTGCTTCCCTGCTAGGTATCTCAAATGGCACATCCAACGCCTCACAGATGGCTCCATACACATCTCGGAACCCAACGTCGCCAGAACCATCCTCACAAAAACAGGCATGGTGTCGTCCAACCCAAAGCGAACACCGCTACCCCCTAAAGCAACCTTCACGTACGCGCAAGACGACCCCCTCTTAGAACAGCACCAATCCTTTCTCTTCCGCCAAACAATCGGAGACCTCAGATACTTTGCCGACAGCACCAAGCCCGATATCCACCCCGCGGTCAGCATGCTAGCCTCAGTCATGCACAAACCGGCTCGCACACACAAGAATCACCTCCACTGGCTCCTTCGGTACCTCAACGGTACAGCACACCACGGAATACTGTTCAAAGCCAAGGCTCCCAACGCCTCTCCACGCCTCCGCACATACAGCGACTCGGATTTCGCCAACGACCACGCACGCCGATCTCGAACCGGAGCAGTACACATGTTGCACGACGCGCCGATCAGCTGGACCTCAGCTCGGCAATCCGTAGTAGCCGACTCCACCTGTGAGGCGGAATACCTCGCGGCCACTGCATCCACGCAACAAGCTCGCTGGCTCCGCCGCCTCTCCGACGCACAAAAACCGGAGCACGAACCCACCCCCCTTCTAGTAGAAAACAAAGCAACAATCCTCGTGGCACAGAACTCGGCGCCCACCAAACGTCGAAAGTTCATCGATGTGAAACATCACCTCATACGTAACCACATTCAACGAGGAAACGTCAAACTCCAACACATCCCCTCCGAGGACAACCTCGCCGACTACTTCACAAAGCCTCTCGGCCCACAACGCACGAAAACTCTCCTCAATAAGCTCAGCTTCATCGACCCAAAACCCCTATTGGCGAACCCGAGGACTGTCAGACCGCACAATCACATTCGCCAATAGTCATTTTGCAGTCTCAGACCGCACAGGACAGTCTGTCCTTAAGGATAGACTTATAACTAGCGAGCGACGACGAGTAAACGAGGAGGCACCGGTCTTCTGTTCGCACATACGCGGCAAGAAGACGCAGGTCACTGAAACTGGCAGCGAGCTGTAGAAGCGGGGGAGGTAGGGCCAGCGAAAAGAGAAGCATTCCCAGCGGATCACCTTGCTGAGGTCCAGTCTGGCTCAGGATCTCGTATCAGCCGAAGAGGAGACGCGGGGTGGATCCGTACAACATGTGGAAAAACCGAGAAAGGCCCGGCACAGTTTCGATGACCGATTTTAGGATTAGTTCACGTTCGATCGTGTTGAACGCGTTTGATGCGTCGATTTTCAGAAGGACCATATCTTGGGATGCGAGGCGCGTGATTGCGACGCGAGTGGCATGGACGATAGCTTCCGTTCCGCCTCGAGTTACAATTGCGAGTTGATATGGGAGGAAGTACGTTTGAACCTGGGGGTCAGCGGCAACTTTCTTTGCCAGGAGACGGCCAATGAGTCGGCGAAAAAGCAGACCTATAGCTATAGGGCGGATTTGTGTTTGGCCATTTTGACGTAGTCTGATGAGGAGCGCGCCTGCGAACCAGTCGAGATAGAAAGACGGAACCAGACCATCCACACACTTGTTGATGAATTTGGTAAGTTCAGTGAGTGCCGATCGGTGGGGAACCACGCCGCTCGGTGATTTAAGGAGAAGCTTAAGGAGGGACGGGCGCAGCCCATCCAAACCAGGGGCACTGTGGTACGGGAGTTGTTTTACAGCGCCGCGCACTTTAGCTTCTGTAAACTTTAGTTCCGGCGGAAGATTAGTGCGGGCTGAGGCGTTGACCGGGATACGAGGAGTGGGATGAAGACGGAGGATCGGCGATGCGGTAGGGGGTCAGGAACGACTGGATGGGTCGGGGAGCAAAGAGACGCGGCAGCTTTTTGAATGGCTTATTGGTGCATGAGCTGACGGCAGTGGCGGAGGGGGTCAGGGTCGGGGCGAGCAGTGGCGGAGGGCAACGCTCCGAATGCGTCCAGAGCTTGGTCGAGTAGCTGAAGGAGGTGGCCCTGGTTCCACAAATCTATGCGGCGTTTGAGGGAGGCGAGTGCGGCAGGTCGGTTGCAGTTTCGGGGTTCCCGTTGTCGGTTCTTACGAAACACAAGTTTCGAGATTGCAAGAATACGACCGAAAGACTCGGCTTGCCCCGTGGCTGTCGTGGCGGTGTTGGCATAATGGAAAAGCTTGTAAATTACTTCGTGGAAGCTGAAATGTAGGGAAGGCGGCAGGCGGTGGAGACAGGGAATACGGGCGTTGAAAACAATGTCGGGGAGAAGGCAGCAGGTCCGCGGCGACGAAACGGGTTGAAGAAAAGGCATTATTGGAGGGTGTGGTTGGCATTGATAGGCGTGTCCGGGTCACGTTGCACTGCGTCAGAGTTACCACGAGGGCGGTGTGGGGGTGGGAGCTCGTCGGAGAAGGGGAGTGGGCGCTTGCGTAAGAGATTTGAAGCGGGCGTGGAGGCCGGCCTCGCTTCAGAGGAGGCAATTGAAACGTGGTTTTGGGCGGAGGGGGTGGGACAGTGGGGCGGTCTGCAATTGTGATGGGTGAAGGAGGTGCCGCATCGGCATCCCCCATCTCTGCTGCAGGAGCCGAGGGGGTGGGTTGGTCCCGAAGTGGCATGCGGGCTGGCAAGGGCGGAAAGGACTCATGAGGGGATGGGTGGAGCGTAGGACGGTCAGATGAGGCGGGAGGGGACAGAGTGGGAGGCGTGAGCGGAGAGGGACGGCGGCGGCGGGATAGCAGAAGCTAGAGTGTAGTTGTCATGAGCAGAGACCGCAATGTGCGGCGCAAGAGGCCAAGAGGAAGGAGGACGGGAGGCCGCATTGTGTGGAGAAGTAGGCGGCGTGGGGGCGGTGGTCCTGGGAGGTGCGACACCGAGGACTTGAGAGGCGGCAGGAGCGGCAGCAGGGACAACGGCGGACGGCAGAGGAGACAAGGCAACTGGGGGGCTAGAAGGAGCGGGGCGAGATGCATTAGCAGAGAGACCTGGTGGAGTAACGTGGGACCGCTTGGCGATTGGCGTGTAGTGCAATGTGACTGGCAGGCCGCAAACACAGTCCGACGGTCAAGCAAAAAGAAGAAAAACAGCAGCAGCAACAACCACAGCCGATGGCACGCGCTACGGAGCGTTCGAGACTCCCTTTCCCTTTGTGTGGGCTTGCGGCCCACCGTAGCTCGACTCCGACGGGGTGGTTAAGGAATGATACCCGGCCCGGGAGGATAATGGTGGTAGAGACTTGTGAAGACTTGAGTGCTCGACGAGTGCGGGTTAGGCTTGTCTACGAGGATGTAACCGTGGTTTGCTGGGTTGTAAGGCAAATGCTCGACGAGCGTCTTCAGCACCTGGCGTATGATTCAAGGTCTTCGACGGGGGCTCGATCAGCACTACCCGACGGGATCGTAACCGTGTAGCAGCGCTACTACCGACGTGTTGCCCGATGGCCAAAAAAACCCTCACCAGCGCGATCGCGATCGCGGTAGGCGGTACCAACTCTGTCTTATACAGTAAGATCTTCGACGGAGGTGTCGTTGCAACAGCCTTCCTACGGAACTTAAAACAGTAGCAGCGCTACACAACGTGTTGCCCGATGGCTAAAACACCTACACCGGATCGGTCGCAACCGACTCCAATGGAACCAACACAATTAAGGGAAAAATAGATGTAGAGATAGAAAAGGCAAAAGTGTAAGGAAAAGGAATGGGACCCCGAGCAATAGAGGATGTCGTTAGCAGCGTAGAAGGGAAGCGCGTCGCGTGAACGGAAGCGGTCTTCGACGAAGGCGAGATCTAAGTCCGGCAACTCGGGTTGTCTTTACTGACTTGGTGGTCAGAGGGCTAAGGTATATATCGCCCCGCCGGTGCCACTACAGTAGCTCGCGGCGCTAGATCCTAGATCTAATCTAGCGTCAGCAAAATTATTGCATAATTTCATTAATTAATAACAAATTAACTAAATAAAATAAAATAATTTTAAAAAAACTGTGCAATTATTCACACGTGTGTCCCCCAACCCGGACTACTTTTCATATCCAAATATTTTCCTTTCTTTTCACCCCCCGTAGAGCTTCATATTGCACTACAGGGCGATCGCGCGCGTTTGGGCCTGAAGCGTGAGGGCCAGAGCTTGGCGGACGGGGAGGGGGACGGAGGTGGGATTCCGGCCTTTGAGGAGGCGATGGGCATCACGGCGTAACTGGCAGGCAACGCCTGCGGCGGCGTAAGAGTCAAGGGCGGAAGCAGTAGGAGGGAGGGGCGCAGTGTCGATGGCGAGGTCCTCATAGACAAGGTGGAGGTGGAAAAGGATGCGTTGGAAGAGGGGAGTGTGATCACACTTCCCTCTTCCGAGAGGCAAGCAAGTAGATGTATGTACAACGGCCAACTCTGGGGACGATGACGTGGGGAGGAAGAACGGCGTCAGCGATGTGGGCGCCACGGAGCAAGGCGGACTGGACAGCAGCGAAGGAAGGGAAGGCAGCTAGATTGGCGTCTAGGGCGAGACCGTACGCAGTGATGGCGGGGGGCGGAGCAACGGATTCGCCGGTTCGGGGGTCGAGACAGATCGGATTGCCCACGGTGCGGACAAGTGAGGGCGCCTCAGCGAGTGTGGCACGTGAGACTGTGGCAGGGGCAGCCATTGCCGCCCGGGCAGCGTCGAGTGTGAGTACGGCAGATCCGGCGCGGGGTGGGACACGTGGCAGGTTGAGGAGACACGGCGCAGGTTGAGGAGACACGGCGCGACAAACACAGGAGTGGAAGGCAGAGTGGAAAGCAGGAGAGCAGAGGAGAAAGGGCGAGAGGTACGACGGCGTTGGGCGGTGGCGACAGTTACCCATGGTTGCGTGAGCGGGGGGGCTGGGTCGATGGAGGCTGGGGCGGAGAGAGCTGGGCGAGGAGGCGACAGCGGGGTCGCGCGCGAAGGAAAGGGTGGGTTCGCACGCGAAGGCGCGGGCGGGGTCAAACGCGAATTGTTGAGGCTATTCGTGTTCGAGAAACTTGCGCCGAACGCTGGCGCGATTGTTGTCGCGTGGAGCGCATTCGGCGACGGCGGGGACCGGAGTGACGACGTTGTCTTCTTTTTCTTCAACATGGTCACCCTTCTTTCGAAGGGTCTACACTTCTGCTGCGTCTGGAGCCACCCCCAACTGATAGAAGTACGATATCGTAATTCGCAACACCACGCACCTGGCTGGGTAGCAGCCAGGAGACGTAGACGCCTGTGATTGGCAAAGAACACAAGTAGCGCATGGGTGCCGTTCTCATAGATGAACCACACATGTCAGCGTTCGTCCGGGATGGGCGGCACTGCCGACTGTGACTCGTTGGAGATCACTGTAGTCCCCGAGCGCTGAATGGCTGGAAGAGCTCCTGCGCCGGACGCAGCACATATGTGCTCGGGAATAGGCTCACAGGGGACAGGTGTCCCCTACGGCAGCTGCGACTGAGGGGCCGGGAGAGTGGCAGCGTTACCTAAATAAACGACTCTGCCAGCGCTTCTTCGGGATGGAGAAGGCAGGGGAGGATAGACGGTCCCTGTGCGACTTGCCCCCGCGGAACTGAAGAGAAAGCACGAGTACGCAACAAAGCGCTTTGCCCTTTCGAAAGTGCAGCTTTGTGAATTTTTCTTGGCCACGCTCACGACAATTTACGTGTGTACAGCGTCAGCATGTCTTCGTATGGCGTTGTTTCAACAGTTACTGCTCCTGTATTAAAACAAGTTAATCAGTCCCATCTGATCGAGTTTGAGACTGAGTATGAAGCCTACAAGGAGAAAGTAGCTGACGTAAATCGCAATCGTGACGCCTCTCGCCATATTTCTCCTGCCTCCGTGCGGCAATGTATGGAACCAACCTTATTGCACAGCCTCTGCCTTTTGGGACAGATCGAAGGTACGGAGGAGCTTCGCGATGCAACTGATGCCACTGTAAAGAAATGGTTTAAAGAAAGACGTGCTACCGAGGCGGAGGATTTGACAGAACGGGTCAGGTCTGCACTTGACGCGATTAAGTACACAGTTGATAACAAGGATCCGAGTGGGGCTGCGCTTACATTTGTTGTAGAAGTGGTCAAATCTCTCGATAAGAACAATGCCTCAGAAGTTCTGAAGGATAAAGAATCGTGTAATTCTTTAATCAATAAGCTTGTTCGCAAGCTCGAACCAGCCAAACTCCGAGAGCGAATCTTCGATGCGAGAGACTGCTGGAAATCCACTCAGCGCTGTAGTATTGTCTTTTTCCAGGCTAGGGTAAGTGCTATAGCGGTTGAGGTATCTCAAGGTGAGATCGCCCGCGCACGGATCCAGCGCCGAAGTGGTAAGCGAACCAGAGATGACCACATTGGCAAAGGAAAGAACCCGAAAGCTAAATGTCAACCCCGAAAAGAGAAGAGAGACAAAAATCGACTGCAGTACGCAGACAGGTCCACTGCAACAAAAGGCTCTGCCTGGGATAAACCGTGTCTGAATCCGGACTGCTCTGAGCTTCATCCGCTTTCTAAGTGTCAAAACACTCCGGATGAAACGAAGAAGGATCTTTTCGCCAACTACCGAACCGAGAAGCGTCGGAAGAGACATGAAAATCCCAAATTGAGCGTCGTTCGTGAACGTCCTGCAGAGTCGGACCTGGATGAGTTGAAGCGGCGGTATCGTGTGGTACTTGAGGACAAATTGGACGCTATAGCTCTTGGGGATTATGGGGCCGACGCAAGCGCACTGCCTCTCTCAATGCTGCATCGTTTGAAGAAGACAGTGAAAGAACTGGTGGTCACTACCGTAAAACCCCCTTGTGAATAATCTGCATCTATCAATAGTACTGCAGCTCATCCTATCCATTTCACAGCTTCGCAAAAAGTGATTCAATCAGTCACAATCATGTTGTCAGACTCCAACCTCCCTGTTTGCATCCATGGCGTCTCTTTCTTGGTGGTTGATCAAGATATGGACGAAATCTTGCTGGTCAGGCCGTTCCTCAGAAACACCGGATTCGATTTGAAGACTCACCTGAGAGAGGTGGCCTCACAATTACACGAAAACGACTATGGAGATCTCAACCCAGACGAAATTAAAGTGTCGTCGGCAACGTATCAAGGGCTGCGATACGACAGTGGCGCTGATGATCCAATTTCGCTCCCCGACTCCGCTGGGGCCAGCATTGGTGTTGACTCCAAGGAAGAGATTGAGTCGGCTTTTATGTCTATCAAGCGGCAAGCCACCAAGAATGGAATGTCTGCTAAGGGTGTCGCTAAATTGGGGCGCTTGATGGACAAGTTCAGAGAGGTCTTTCGGATCAAGCTAGGCCCTGATCCCCCAGCGTCAGTTCGACCTCTGCAGATCGCTCTGAAGGCTAAAGATCGCGTGCGTAGGGCATCCCAACGCCGGTACGCCCCACCACAGCACACCTTCATTTGTAGCACCATCAAAAAGCTGGAGGAAATAGGAGCAATCTACAAAAATCCCATCTCTCAATGGGCAGGTCCTGCACTTGCAGTGGCGAAGCCCGGTAAAGGGTTTCCGTTTTACTGTAGACCTCCGTGGCCCAAACGCAGAGACGGAACCCATCGTCTCGGCTATGCCACACCTCGGATCTCTCTTACAGTCAGTTCAGGGAAGCACATGCTTCGCAAAAATGGACATGGCCCATGCCTACTGGCAACTCCCTCTCCCCCGTTCATCTCAAGAAATGATGTCAATTCAAACTCCCCTCGGTGTCTACTCCCCTACAAGGCTCCGGCAAGGCGGAACTGACGCGGTTAATCATTATCAAGCAGTTACCCAGGGCCTTTTCCAAGACGAGCTCCGTCGCGAGCTGCTTCAATGGCTCGATGATTTCCTTCTACATTGCCGTAACGAGGCGCATGTTCTTCGTTCCCTTCATATTTTCCTGCGCACGTGCAAACGCTACGGTCTCAAGATACACGCGGAGAAATCTAAGCTCTTCGCTAGACATGCTCGTTTTTGTGGGCGAGACATCGCATCTGAGGGCGTTACCTTCGCCCCCAAAAACCTAGACATTATCCTTCAAATGAACAAACCTACGTACGCGAGTGGACTGCAGCAGCTCTTGTGTGCCTCTAACTGGATGAGATCTTCCATACCGGCATACTCCTCTGTTGTTGCTCCATTGCACGCCATTCTCGAAAACACTTACAAGGTGAAAGGTTCCCGTACCAAGCGCGCCATATCGAAAGTATCCTTGAGTGGCTATTGGGGGAATGAGCAAGACAAATCTTTCGACTCTATAAAAAGGCAAATAGCCCGCTCAACGAGAATCTCTCACCCCAAGGCAGATCATGCACTATGCCTCTTCACTGACGCTTCCGAGACTCACTGGTCAGGAATCCTGACACAAGTGCCGGACGAGCAGCTAAAAAAGCCGCTTGAGGAGCAGGAACATGAACCGCTCTCTTTCCTCTCCGGAAGTCTTACAGGGGCTTCCTATGGATGGAGTGTTCCAGAGAAGGAAAGTTTTGCGGTGGTCGAATCCATGTGCAAGCTAGACTACTTGGTGATGGGAAGAAGAGTAGCGATATTCACGGACCACGCTAACTTGATCTACCTATTTGATCCACATGGGCAGAACCCAGGCATACCACGGCATACAGCGAGCAAGCTCATGCGATGGGCTTTAAAATTGAGCGCATTCAGGTACGTCATCGAGCACATCGCAGGAAAAAGGAACGTGTGGGCCGACATGCTTTCACGATGGGCTGTGCAACCTCTTAAGACTACCAGCTGCTAAGTTGAGGTCATTATTGGTTGCTCCCATTACTCCATCACTAAACTCTAAATTGAATTGGCCGAAAGCAGACGACATTATCAAGTCCCAGGCGAAGCACGACGAGCAACCGCCTTCCCGCTTTGAGAATATCAATGAAATCTGGCAGGACAAGAGAGGAGTGGTCTGGGTTCCTACTCAGGACAGACTCCTGAGGCTACGGATCATGGTAACTGGTCACACAGGATACGGTGGGCACAGAGGGTACCGTACTACCCAGGTCCCTGTGACAGTGTACTTCTGGTGGAAAGAAGTCATGGCAGACGTAGAACGCTTCGTGAGATCTTGTCTGCACTGTCTCGCAACTGACACTGGAGAATCAGTTCCTCGTCCTATGGGCCATGCCGTACACGGTGATAGGCCAAATGTTCTATTACATTTTGACTACTGCTACATGATGAAGGGAGTAAGAGACCTCATATATGTGCTGGTTCTCAAAGACGACTTCAGTGGTTACGTTTGGCTGCGTCCTACACGAGAAGCCGACGCCGATACAACTGCACAGGCTTCGCTAGATGGGTTTGCTTCTTTTGGAGTTGTTCACCACTGGGTTTCGGACAGAGTAACACACTTTAATAATGAGGTTGTGCGAACTTTGCGCGAGCAGACAGGAGGATCTCACCACTTCACATTAGCATAATGCCCTTGGAGCAACGGCACGGTCGAGGTGGTATGGCGCGAACTGTTACGTGCCACGCGAGCGCTGCTATCAGAATTCCAATTCCCGCACAGATCCTGGCCTGATGTCATACCTGTAGTGCAATCGGTACTTAATTCATCCACGCTGCAACGCTTGGGTCGTCGCTGCGCCCTCAACGTATTCACTGGGCTTCCCCAGGACACACCATTGCGCTCCGTCACGACTAGGATTGGAGGTTTTGTTGGTGTCCGATCGATTGATGAAGTCCACTCTGAACGGCTTGTTCGAATTGACAAAACGCAGCGCGTCCTCGCCGAAATGCACCGCGACGTGAAATCTCGAACAACCGCCAAACGTGAGAAGGAGATCTAGAGACACAATACGCGGACCAAAGTACGTCCGATCAAGTTCATCGCAGGAGATTTTGTGCTGCGAGGCAGCTTTCAAAATACCAGAGGGACCAAGCCGGCGGTCAAGTGGACAGGCCCATACAGAGTTGTTTCTTGCCTCTCTGAGTATATTTTTCTGGTCGAGGATCTTTTGTCTGGGAAAAGAACTGAAGTGCACGGCCGCCGGCTCAAATATTTCAGGAATAAGGAATTCGAAGTAACCGAGGAAGTCAGAAATCAATTGACTTACCAACAGAACGAGCTCCCTGTTATCAGCGACTTTCACGACATTCGTCAAGTCGGGGAAAAAGTAGAATTGCTCACCCAGTGGAGAGGTTCCGACAGTAGCGAAAGCTCGTGGGTTTCTCTGATATCGCTAAGAGAAGACGTGCCGATACTTGTGGATGAGTATATCCAGGACGTACGCAAGAATGGCACGCCTCGTCAACAGAAGTTGGTGGTGTCCCTGCGACGATGCTACCGCTCGGCCTTCCGGCTCGACGATGCATGGGGGATTGCTGCGTCTGGAGCCGCCCCCAACTGATAGAAGTACGATATCGTAATTCGCAACACCACGCACCTGGCTGGGTAGCATCCAGGAGACGTAGACGCCTGTGATTGGCAAAGAACAAAAGTAGCGCATGGATGCCGTTCTCATAGATGAACCACACATGTCAGCGTTCGTCCGGGATGGGCGGCACTGCCGACTGTGACTCGTTGGAGATCACTATAGTCCCCGAGCGCTGAATGGCTGGAAGAGCTCGTGCGCCGGACGCAGCGCATATGAGCTCGGGAATAGGCTCACAGGGGACAGGTGTCCCCTACGGCAGCTGCGACTGAGGGGCCGGGAGAGTGGCAGCGTTACCTAAATAAACGACTCTGCCAGCGCTTCTCCAGGATGGAGAAGGCAGAGGGGGAGAGACGGTCCCTGTACGACTTGCCGCGGCGGAACTGAGGAGAGTGTCGTATCTTACACGTGTACATAGCACACCCACCGTACTTAACACCGTCGTCGCTCATGTCCCTAGTAAACACGACCACAGGTCTGGAGTCTCTCCTACAGGTTATAGGCCCTGTTCCATTTCCGCTTCCACTGCCCACCCCCCTCATCCCTTTTCCATCAACCCTCATCCAACCGGCCCACGGGCGATCATCACCCCACACAAGCACCCCAACCGGCCCACGGGCGATCATCACATCACACAACCGCCAAAACCGGCCCACGGCCGACCCGCACGTCCCCCACACCAACCATTTCTTCTCCTGAGACTCCCCCCTATCCCTGACCTACTACGCCCCCTCCACGTCCCCAACTCCCACCAATCATCCACCCACCATGGCATCCTCGCCCACACCTGACGGTCCCCGTATTTCCGTCCCTCAACTGACACTCACCAATTTCAACTATTGGCATAACAACCTGATCCTCGTAGCCTCCATCAACAATTGCGACGGCCACTTGGACAACAACCCTCCCCTCCCCATTGACGCAGAAGACATCTGATCCCACACACGCCAGAAACGCTTTGCTCTTGCACTTATCTTCCACAGTCTATCCGAAGAAGTTCGATCCCTCCTCTCTGACGACGACCTCCTTCTCTCTCCTCATGATTTATGCAACAGACTCCATGAGATTACCGCCGCAAACCCCAGCAATGCTCCCTACCTGCTGACAGCTCTCGATCACGAGACAACCCTACACCCCGGCACCCCTATGCTCGAATACCTCACACTCCACAAGAACATACGGACCCGGATGCGTGCCGTCAACTATCCTGGCATACAGGACAAAAGCATCGCTGCACAGTTTCTCCTGGACGGCTTACGTGACCACCCGGATTTCAACCCAATCGCTCTCACCCTCCATGCCCAATCCAGCCTCCTCCCCATCGCACAAATAGAAGCACACCTTCTCCACGCGGAAAACTATCTGTCAAAGCAAACACCCCAACTTGCCCACCAAGCACACCCACCTCAACCCCGCCCGCAGCGCCAGTACAACCCTCCCCGCGGCAACCGCAACGCCCGCCGCCCCAACCACTGGCGCGGCAAATGGTGCTCCTACCACGGCACCCCATCACACGACATGGACGAATGCATTTCAAAAATGCGAGAATATGTTCACCACAGTGCACTTCAACGACAAGCCCTCAACCGTCCACGCCCTTCCACCCACACCAAATGGCCACAACGCCCGATCCGCCCCACACACGCCAACTGGCAACAGGCCCCGACTCGCCCCACGTCCCCACAGCACCAATACCACCCCAACAAGTGGAACACCGATCTCGACCCCACCCCGCAGTCATCCCCCACATCGTACGTACTTGACTCTGCTGCGTTCCCCACACACCTCCGTACTGCACCCCCCCACATTCCCCCTTCCTATGGCTCCACCCTAACCGCCAACGGCTCCCCCTCCCCCATATCTCATCAGGGACCCGTGACCCTGCATCCACGCACCAACCCGGCCCACCTAGCCTTCATCCCACTCCACCGAGCCATTGTGACACCCCACATCAAACATAATCTGCTTTACATCCCACAACTATCTTCCCATGTCGACACAA